>NC_060275.1:1400121-1476868 GCF_021613505.1 Equus quagga
CACTACGTGTGTAAGCACAAGGACGGCTATGAGCTGTAGGCACTAGGTGTGTAAGCACAAGGACGGTTATGAGGACGCTGGGGCAGTCTGCAGGATTTTCCCCTGCCGCCCACGACTGTCAGGAAGAGGGGCTGGTGGATGGAGCTGAGGGCTGGACATCAGGGCTCCCGCTTCACTGGGCACTGTATTCCCTCCACCTCCACAGCAGAATTCATCCGAGTCCTGGTTGACAGTCTTTCTAGATAGTAAAGGCTATAGGTGTGTTCACACACAAATGCACAAGTTTTACACATGTATGTAAAACACATACTGCACTCAGCTGCTGTTGTTTGGGAAAATCACGTTCTATAAAGTCTCCAGGAAACTGAATTAGCGACCCTCAACGGCTGCTCCTGGGGGATGCAGACTCAGGTTCCCGGGAGCTGCTGGTCACAGCGCTGTCATCAACACATGGATCCATCATCTTGCTGTGCGTGGGTTTCTGTTTAAACACACCTTGCTTAGCTCACATTGTGGATTCACTAACATTGAACTCATGTCCAACAGCACTCTTACTTGTCCTGAATGAAGCTCCTCTGACACATGAATTTTCTCCAAGAGGTACTTCCTTGGCCTTCTTGATCCTCAGAACACGAGGCCACACTCCAGCGGCGTGCTTGAGGGCTGTCTGAAACAGTAGAATCACCAACCCAAAGCACAAAAATGTGAAAAGTTGGCACTAAATAGACCTTGAAAATGACACGTGTTTACACGTGCTGACACAAGAAGGCAGGGTGTTACTAGTGTTGGCTGGTAATGTGTGTGTTGGGTGACCCAAACTTTCCCCTGTGCATGTCTGTGAAAGACCACAAAAGTACTGTGACTATTGATTTTGAGGGAACAAATTTTAGCGAGTGGGCAAATTTGCAAATATGGAACCCATGAATAATGAGGATTGACCATATCTGATTACATTTAGGAAGTTCCTGAAAAGTAGGGCAAGTCAAATATTTCTGTTTTATGGGAAAACTAAAGCACGGGTCTTGGTGAAGGCAGAGTGGGGAGGAGCCCAGACGTGGCCACAACAGGTGTGGAACGTTCTGAAAGAGCTTTTAGCAGCGGGGTGTGGGAGGAGGGTAACAGGAGCGTTTCACTCTCTCTGCACCTTCTTCTCGATGCCACTTCCACCCTGTGGTTGGGATCGGGTGGCCTATGGAAGCAGAAACACTTAATCCTGCTTTTCGAGTCTTGCTGGGCGTTTACTGACGCTCTTCTCATTGCACTGGCCCATGGAAAGAGTTTGGCCTCCCCGGATCCTTTGCTGATTCTGCATTTCCACAATTCTGAACGTTTGCTCTCGTCATCAACTGATATTTTGCAGGGAAGGAATAAGAAAGAAGAACATACAGTTATTAACGTCTGTAGGTTCTGTTGATCTCGCGTCGTTGTTTAGATGTGAGTTTGAGAGGCAGGTGTAGAGACAGTGGACTTACTTTTGGTTGACTTATGTCCCTGCTAATGACACAATGGATTTTTCTGTTAGTTTGTTATTATTTTTTATTATTGGCATTAGCATTAATCTCCAAGAAAATGAATATAAAGTAGGAAGAATGTCCCGGCCTCATTGGCAGTACGTTATTTTCGAGAATCTAGCTCTGCGGCATCGGCATCGAGTAGAACCATTTCCATTTTCCCCGCATTCAGTCAAGGGTTTGTCTCTCGTGTCCCTGGGCAATTGCATAACTCTAATATTGACCTTAACCGAAGTCCTTTGTTTAGTACCCTCACAGCCCGAAGCATTAAAAATGCGTGTTTACTTAATTTGTCCTGGCATGCAGTGTAATTACAAGCAGTTTGTTTTCTCTGTTGTAAAATATGGTCTGGAGAAGGAATAAAGTAATGTGGAAAATTAACATCGTGATGTACTGTATGGTGGAGCAGCACTAAAACGCCGTGCAGCGCTGGTACTGGAGGTGCCGTTCGTGTTGTGTGCAAGAGCAATAAAGAATTAAATGCCTCTTTCTCAAGTATATTTGCATGATTTTCAGCTGCAGTAAAATTAATCTGATCTGCCTCTAAGAATAAACAACACAACAACAACAAAATCAAAGACCTCACAGAGCCGAGCGGTGCTCTTGTAGCTTTGAAGTTCCATTTCTGTGTTTGCACTGATGGGGGAAACTGTAGGTCCACCTCCGAGGCTGAGTCCCGAAGGCAGTGGGCCCACCATGGGGGTCACGCATCCACGCTTGGGTCCCCAAGGGCCCTGGCAGGTGTGTCTTCTGGGCCAGTTTAAGGACAGGTGGGCCCAGAGGGAAGTGGAGACGAAGGGTCAGAGCTGCCTCCTCGGGCCACCCCGTGCCTTCTGTGCCCCTGTTGCTGGTGAGGTCTCGCCAACTTGGCAGTTTTCTGCTTCCCTGCCTCACTCTTGGCTTTTGCTGCAAAACATTTTGCAATGCTCTGTGTGAAGGACACTCTAAATAACGAATTACACTGTATCATTTACCAAACTTCAAGTGATCGCAGAAAGAAACATAATAAGCCTCTACAACAAAGGTAACAAATTCACCACTTTGCCCATGGACCAAGTCAGGACAGTGTCTGTGCATGTGGGTGTGCGCAAGTGTGTAAAGCCAGGTGTCGGTTAGTATTTCCTCCTGAGCCCCATTGGTTAGTTTTAAACGACGTGAGGTGGCAAAGCCCCTCGGATGCCGGCGAGTGACTCAGCCTCACTTCTTAGCTGCCGTCTGTGCTTTTTCGGGGGGCCTGTCTGAAACTGGCCTTATTCAGTGCAATGCTCTTTTAAAATGAGCTTGCCTTAAACGTGGGTTTTTGGGGGACTTTTGAGGCCTTTTGCGCTTGTGTTTGCTGTGACACAACGGTCGACCAGGCTCTGAAGTGTCTCTGATGCTTGCGCTGCTTTTGTGCAGAGAGTCCCTGTGCGGAGACCCGATCCCCTTCTGAGAGGGGCCTTCCTTGTCCTTGCTCCTCAAGCGGTGCACAGAACCCCGTTTGTCGGGTGGAACCCCATCAGACTCGTCTTTATCTTTCACAAGAAGTTGGGTTGACTACAGGGCACAAGGGGCTTTTTCATGACAGCTGAGGAGCAAAAATCCCAGTGAACCAACTGGTCAGTGGTAGGAAAATCATTCAAAGAGTTTGGGCTCAGCAAATATCTTAAGAATAATTCCTCCTGTAATTTGTGACCTTTTGGGGATACAATCGATAGCGTTAGAAGAAGCTTGTCAGCTAGATGGCTTCTCCTGGGCGAGCGAGACTCTTGACTCTGTAATGTTTGTGCTTGGTCTGCTCACGTGCAATAACCCTGATCACCTGGGACCTTGTTCCCCTTTCTCTCCATCGGCCTAGGAGACGTGCATGTCACCCTCAGTGCACTGTCGCTTCTGCTGCTTTGCATGGTGTCCGATTCCTCCTTGAGCTGTCTTATGAGAGGACGGCCTGAGAGAGCGAGCCACCTAGGGCAGCGTCCGTGCCCAGGTCTGCCACCCACCGGGGACCCTGGAGGGAGGGAGCCCCAGACATTGTCATCACATTGCAGGTGATAGCCTCATATTTTGCTACAAATTCCCACCAAAGCGGGGAATACAGACAAAATGGGCCAAAAGAGGGAAAGACGGCGGGCAAGTCTCACTGTTTTTTCTACCCCAAGGTCCTTCTTGGTGGCATCGAAAAATGGATTGATTTTTTTCCCAAACCTAACTTGCTGCTTCTTCCCAAGGGTGGAACGGACTTAATTTCAGAGCCACAGTGAAAGTGTCTGTTTATTTCATGTGTGGCTGTCCCCTCCTGCAGTTGGTACTTGGCGAAGTCTAGAGTTCTCTGATTCGGGGACACGTGCGCCTTCTGTGTCACTGGTCGCCTGTAGACAACAGCGGGGTCGCAGCCTGGGTGGAGCGTGATGAGGGCAGCGTGGCGAGCACTCGGTCGGAGCTGGATGCGAAGGCGTTGTTGAGGCCCCTCTGCCTGCAGGATTCAGCCGTGACCTGGGCCTCCCTTCTGTCCCGGCTGCCCAGCACGTCCTGTGTTCTCTCCCATCCTTTTCCAGTTTCCTTGTCTACGTCGCTCTGTCTGGCTGTGTTCCTAGCCCATCATCATTCACACGTGTGTGCTGTGCAGTTACCCAGCTTGGCTGGTCCCAGCCTCGGGAAGGTGGGCAGTGGTCTGTGTGCACAAAGGCCGAATGGAAGGATGGGCAGGACTGACCGGTTTCCCTCCCCTCTGCCCCAGCGGGAACACATCAACACAGCAGAGTCACTGAGGCGGATGTGGAGCAGGGAGACTCCCTTCTTCTTGTCTTGAAAATGGTCCACCGTGAAAAGCCCCTGAAGGCCCCGTGCTCCAGGCCTGCCCCAGGTGCCAAGGGTAAGTCAGCCCACCTGGCAGGGTCCCTGTTGGGCCCAAACTCTGCCCCGAAACCTGTGTTGCCCATTCACGGAAACCCAGGGTGTCTCTTGATTCCATTTGCAGACATTTTAGTTTATGCTCCTGCAACAAAAGCTTGATCGAAAGGAAGGACATCGAAACGTACTTCCTCGCACGGCTGAGGGATGTTGAAAGGCAGGGGCGTCCTCAGCCAGAAGCAGGTGATGGGCCTGCCAGACGGCTGTGGGACGGGCCGTTTCATGTCTGGATCCAGCTCTGCGTCCTGGAGTGGTCGGCCTCACCCAGCGAGCTTGGTCTGCCAGCACCAGCCCCCAGTTTGGGCCTGGATGCCCGATGCTCACGAGTTTGGCTCTGCGGCAGGCACTTGCTGCAGGCGTCTGCGTCCTGCCCGTCCCACCCTGGCCCTGTGCTGAGACCCCCAGGTCCCTTTGTCTACTGCTTCCTCCCTCCATGCTGTGTCCCGAGGGCTGCCTCCTTTGACACTGACCTTCCTGGTTTCCTGATGCGGCTCTCGGTCTTTGGTTTATTCTGCCTTCTGCACTGGGGACGGGCCTTTTCCAATCGGTGCCAGGGCCCCTCTGGTGACCGTCCTCAGAGCAGTTCTGCCAGGAGCATCCCAGGGACCTGCCTGCGCTCTGCAGCATTTTCTGGCACAAGAGTCGCCTTGGAAAGGAGGACGAGGTGGGGCATCTCTGGATGAGGGAGAAGCCAGAACAAGAAAGGCCCACTATGGGTGGACCCTCCTTGCCTTGGAGGCCTGAGCAATGTGGGTGGTGCCTACCACTGGCGGGTGACTGCTGTGTAGACAAGTCGAGGGGGCTCAGTGTTGGATGTACTGGACATCACTAAGGTGACGCAGCGTGACGTGGGGAGAGACCACGAGGTCAGAGCCCAGAAACCAGGGCTGGAATCTCAGTTCTGCAGTTCGCTGGTGAGCCGCCCAAGACACAGAGTCCACTGGTCTCAGAGGGTTATGACGAGACCTGCCTTCCGCACCTCGACATGTGATGGGCGGATGATGTTGAAGATGCGGAAATGCTCCTCAGCTCTGCGGAGTTTGAGCATGTGGACTTATTCATAGAAGAACTGGCAACGTGACAGACGAACTGCCTGCTCCCCAGGGGACCCGCACCCTGAGTGTGGCACTCCAAGAGCCACGTCGGGGCGTCTCCAAGGTGGGGCAGTGCTTCACTCTGAGCTGTCTCGAGCATCAGTGAGAAGGCTGTGGGGTCCACGTGCTTCCTCCTCGATCCTTCCTACCCCGCCTCCCCAATGGTTTCCCGGTGGCTGAGGGACCTGGGGGCCTTGGACAGGACACGAGTGGGCAACTGCCCTCTCGCTCCAACCTCCTAGCAAACTCCCCCACTGGCACATGGCCCTGCGCCTAGGACGCTGTGCTCCTGGCTCCTCCCCAGTCAGACTCCCCTCCCACCCGCCTGGCTCCCTGCTCCTCTCGCTCTTTCCTCATGGTCCTCGTCAGCACCTCGGGTAGCCCTGTCCCCTCATTCATTGTCTGCCTCTGTAAAAGCAGGTTTCTGAGGTTCCCTGTCTTGACTAGGGTCTGGCAGAGAAAAGGGCTCCATGAGAATCCGTTGAATGAGCAAATAAGTCCCCAGGACGCGCTTTTCAGGGGAAGCGATTTCTGGAGCAATAGGGCAATTTAAGCCACACTGTCCTCACTGTTCTCGCATGTCTGTGCCCCATGTGCCTACATGGTGGCCTTCTCTAGGTTCACAGTCTCGGTTTTTTGGGATGAGTCTGAAACGAAAGCTACTGACACAGAGATAGCGTGTGTGGGCCAGTTTAAGCTGGTTTGATTGCCCCCTGCGTGCGCTTTTCTTACAGATCTGAGTGATCCCACAGGGCCATCTCCACAGAGAACTAGAGTCACATGGAAAGGGAGCGTGGTGACCCAGGATGATGGTTGATTGTATGTGTTAACTTGGTGGTGCTCAGGGAGGCCCAGATACTGGGTAAAATGCGATCTGTGCATGAGTCTGTGAGGTGTTTCCAGAAGAGATTAGCATTCGTATCGGTGGAGGGGAGACTGAGTGAACACCCTCAGCCCCGGTGTGGTGGGCACTGTCTACCTGCTGGGGCCTCAACAGAAGAAAGGGTGGGGTGAGGGAGGATTTGTTTTTTCTGGTGGGCTGGGACATCCGTCTCCTCCTGCCCTCGGACATCCGAGCTCCTGGTTCTCAGACCCTCGGACTGGGACTGGAAGTTACTGCCGGCCCTCCTGGGTCCCCAGCATGCAGATGGCGGATCGTGGGACTTCTCAGCCTCCACAGTTGCGTGAGGCAATTCCCATAAACGTCTCTCAAATCTCCATCTCCACCGCTCCGCTTCTGTTGCTCTGGAGAGCCTGTGGGCTCACTTCCCTCCTCTGCCAGCGGGGGCAGTAACGCCAGCGCTGACCACACATACACCGGGCCGGCCCGCAGTGGGTGCTCAGTGAACGGCCTTGGTGCTGTTGGTGGAGCCGGCTGGGCCCTGGCACGGCCCGGAGCGCCTGCTGTGTGTCTGATACCTTCTATGGCTAACGGAATCTCGCGGCCCGTTTAATTCATTTTAAGAAGCACTGTATTTCCCATACTATGATTTACCCCACATTAACTTAAACATTAAGGGGCCTGCTTTTTGGATACGCTCGTGTAACTCTCATTAGCACTAATCAGGGACACGTGTGGGCATCAAGACAGAACGTCCCCTGCATATCGCCCACGGCGCAGAGACCCATCTGCTGCTTGGAGGGACTGTTGGGCTTCTCCTCCTTGAAAGAGTTTCCAGCCACCTTTCTGAAAAGCACCGAGGGATGTTCAGCCTTGAAACCACATCACGAATTATGGGGAAAACAGTCTGTAAGGATGCAGTGTGGAAGTAAAGAAGGAGTGTAACTGCAATTTCTTTGCTTTGCCTATTTACAATTATGGACATCTTTTGGGAGGAAGAAAAATATTTTTTGAAATTTGTCAACAAATCTAGTATTAGCTTCACATAACTAACTCATTGCAAAAAAAAAAAAAAATCCCAGGGGCTGGCTCGGTGGCTGAGTGGTTGAGTTCGCGCACTCCACTTCGGCAGCCCAGGGTTTCGCCAGTTCGAATCCTAGGCATGGATGTGGCACCACTCATCAAGTCGTGCTGAGGCGGCATCCCACATGCCACAACTAGAAGGACCCACAACTGAAAATACACAACTGTGTACTGGGGGGCTTTGGGAGAAAAAGGAAATACAATAAAAAAAAATCCCAGTACAAAATGTAAAAGTGTTCTCTTTTTTTGGTGAGGGAGATTGGCCCTGAGCTAACACTGTGCCAGTCTTCCTCTATTTTGTATATGGGATGCCTCCACAGCATGGCCTGATGATTGGTGTGTGGGTCTGTCCCTGGGATCCGAACCTGTGAACCCCGGCACGCTGAAGCGGAGCACAGGAACTTAACCACTATCCCACCGGGCTGGCCCCTAAAGGTTCTTTTGTTTTTTACCTTTCCATGTAATTTCCAGTTGCACACCTATTGTGTCATAGTGACAGGCAATACTCACAGGAGAAGCATGGGGCCTGACAGTGTCCGGTTGGGAACTGCAGCCAGTGAAGTATTGAGAGGCATTTCAGGTGAGTAGCAACCTGAAGATGCAGGCAATCAGAGGAGGTACCATTATATTCATAGGACTATTTCAGAATTCTCTCTTCTGCCACAATATGATGTTAGATGCCTGAAGACCAACAGCATCCCTTCAAAAACTTCCATACACTCTTATGGAACAGGCCCCCTTTGAAGCGATTTTCCTTCACAGGCTAGACTCGGAGGCATTTTACTTTTTAAAAATATCACTGCTTCTTTTGTTTTAACTCATACAGGAAATGTTTTGTCTCCTTTTCACTGGTGCCCAACAGAGATACACCTATGGCATTCTTTTTTCTTTTTCTCTTCTTCTCCCCAAAGTCCCCCGGTACATAGTTGTAGATTCTAGTTGTAGGTCCTTCTGGTTGTGCTGTGTGGGACGCCACCTCAGCATGGTTTGATGAGTGGTGCTAGGTCTGCTCCCAGGGTCTGCGGTGAAACCCTGGGCCACCGAAGTGGAGCGAACACACTTAACCACTCGGCCACGCACTGGTCCCCAGACTGGGACATTCTTAAAGCTGGCCTGTCACCGTTAGTCTGCCTGCTGCAATGAGCTTTAGATGGACGGGAGCACAGGGGCTATGATTTCCATCACCCTTCTTCTGGGTGGCGTCTGAATCATTTGGAAGGATGTTTACGAGTGTTAATCTGAGAGGCACTGTGCCCAGTGTTAGAACTGCAAGCCGTCTCCAGGCAGGCGCTTACTGTACTCAGTGCTGGTGCTCGGGGAGCAGGGCTCGCTGGCTCCACCAGTAGAAGCCGTGCAGGACCAGGCATCGACTGGGTGCTGACCAGTGAGGTCCTGGGTGCCTGGGCCTGGGCGTCAGCTCTCGCCTCAAGGGTGGCATTGTGAGAGGCCCCGTGTGGTCAGGAGTCTTCATACGCTCCACTCCAGACCCTTCCCCTCTGGCCCACTTTCGGAAGGGATGACTTTCAACTTTCCTTAATGACAGAAAAAGGCACCTCTCACCTCTCCAGTGCTTCTGAATGTGATGATGACTTGCTTATGTGGCTCGCTTTAACCTTCCATGCTTTTTAAATGAAGGCTTCCAATTTGACAGTTGCCAAAGAGGAAAGGCTAGAGATGGGAGCCGTGGCCTCATTTGGCGAAGGAGGGCAAAGCTAGAAACCATCATGGTCTTGTTGTGTTACTGTCTTCTTCCTGAGTAGCATGTTTCCATTTGTATTTTACCTGTTTATTCACTAGCATGTCCGACCAGTGATCCAGTGGTGAAGATTCAGTGCTCTCACTGTTGAGGCCGGGGTTTGTTTCCCTGTTTGTTGTCAGACTGTGGCGGCTGCATGTTGCTGTGATGCTGAAGGCTCTGCCACCAGGATTTCAGATACCAGCAGGGTCCCCCAGGTGGACAGGCTTCAGTGGAGCTTCCAGACTAGACAGACTAGAAGGAAGGACCTGGCCACCCACTTCCAGAAAACAGGCCATGAAAACCCTACGAACAGCAGCAGAGCATTGTCTGACAGAGCGCCAGAAGGTGAGAGGACGGCAAAGGCAGACCCGGCAGGGCTCCACTCTGATGTCACAGGGTCCCTAGGAGTCGAAATCCACCTACTGGCACCAAGGGCAAATGTCTGAGCACCCACTTGTCATCAAGAAGCCAGCAGTTTTTGACGGTCATTTTAGAGGAAAGTCATTGTCGAGATAAAGACCAGAGGGCCTGAGACTCCAGCTGGCGTCTGGGAAGGAATTTGACCGTGGTTCTGGGGGTCGGAGACAATCCAGGGTTCTTCTCAGAGGCTTTTTTTCTCTTCATATCGCAGTGTTAGTCCACTTTTCTTGCAGGCTGAGGTGCAGTGATGACGTGTCCTGGAACTGCCTCAAAGACACTAAAGGAAGCAGCTCTCCTGCAGCATGAAGTTTTTGGCTAGTTTTTTAAAAAAAAAATTTGAAATAATTGTAAACTTACAGAAAAGCTGCAAAAAGTTGTACTTAGCGTTCCCGTATGCCCATCTGCCTGCTCCTCCTGATGGGAACGTCGTGCGGTACAAGGTGCAACTGTAAGACTGGGAAGTTGACACGGCCCAGAGCTGGGACTGGCCTGCAGACCTCGTTCCATCTCACCTTTCCCAGGAATGCCCTTTCTCTGACTCAGGATCCCACCGGGTCTCCTGCTGCGTTTTGTCCCCATACCTCCTTAGCCCCCGGGTCTGCGACGGCTCCTTGTCCTTGCCTTTCGTGACCTTGACATTCTCGGACAGCACTGGCTGGTTACTTTGCAGAATGTTCCTCAGTTCATGTCTGTCCGACTTTTCCTCCTGACTAGATTGAAGTTATTCGTTCTTGGTGACAGTGTCAACGGAGGGACGTTGGATGTTTCCAGGCATCACATCCGTGCCTGGCGTCAACATGTCTCACGAGGGGTGATGCAACCTGCTCGCTCTGTCAAGGGAGTGTCGGCAGATTTCTCACAGAAATGTTACCATCTCCTCCTGTGTAAATAAGTAACGCCTTGGGGAAAGGGCGAAACTTGAAATTTCACAAATATTTGGTCTCTCCTCAAACTTTGCTCACCAGCTCTTGTACCCCATGTGGGTGGATCTCGCCTGCAATAATGAGTTGCGTGGTGTTGTAAAGGTGAATTCCTATTTCTCTCATTTCCTCTACATTTGTTAACTGGAAGTTTTCCATAAGAAGTGCTGTTTCTCCCTCCCATTATTTTAACTCATTCAATTCCACGGTGGGAGTTATGACCTTTAGACCGGTCCTAACATGCACCAACATGGTTCAGTGCGTAAAGCTTGGCTAAAAATGTACAGGAATTTATTCAGGAAATAGTCATATGTCTGTGCCATTTTATTTTCTGTTTGAATTCATGACGTTTTTCCCATGTACTTCTCAACAATGTGACAGGCAAGTGTCCACCTAAGTGGACTACTTTAAGATTATTGTCCATTTATAACACTATGTTGTGATTCAAAACCAGGTATTAATCCAAATTTTTGAAATAATCATACACAGTTACTATAAGTTCGTATATTTAAACAGAGACAGTGGTAAAAATGCAGAGATAGCTAAAAAATTATCAGTGGAAGCTGCTAATTCAGAAATGATGGGGAAAAGTAAAAACTCTTGGAGAAACACGTCTTTACAGGCATTATATGTCTTCAGTCTTTCTAAAGAAATGACACATGGATATTAAAGCATATTTTTGCAAGATTGGATGTGTGCTCTTATGCATATAAATGTTTTACTGCCCTTTAGCAGCTGGTGTTAGCCAAGAAACCAAGATATTTCTTTCCAAGCTTTAAATCAGTTGTTTTATAGAGCACAGAGAATTTTTTATTATAACATAATTCTGTACATAAAATATCACATTAAAAGAAGAAGATAAAGTTTTGTACTTTCATTCTCCATTAATTTGACTGAAAACAATTGTAAAGAAATCTAACCAATCAGAATTCCTTGTTGTGAAGCTGGTAGGACTTGAAATCCAGCTGGGGGAGGCAATAGGGGGAGTCTTCAGTGGCCAGACCCCAGAGCTGTTGTGGGAGGTTTGGGTAACTGCATTGAAAAGGTCGTTTAACAGTAGGAAAACCAGTTGATAACTAATAGCAGTAGGAAAGTCAAACCCCATGTAGCTTAGCCAGAGTTAAATGTTGTACTGCATGCGTGCTGTGCCATCCAGCCCCTGGATGCTGCTAGGGGTGGGGCTGCCGAGGGGTCCGGGCAGAGTACCCTCCCACCCTGCTCCCTCTGCCTGGGGCAGCTGCCATAGGGAGACTGGGTGATGGAGGCTGACTCTGACAGATTACACCTGCCTGCCCGCTTGCCCCAGTGGGGACAGAACTGAAGGGCCCTCTTCACTTAGAGCCCCCCACAGGCTGGGGTGTCTGTCATAGCTGCACCATAGTCGAATGCCTCCTACTCTCCTGCCCTGCCTCCCCCACCTCTTGCAGGTGCTGTTCTCAGTAGCATGGCCTAATAAACCTGCTCCCACATCTCAGCATCTATTTCTTGGAAGCCCAGCCTCTGACAGATGTAGGAAGAATTTAATTTTTTGAATATCCCAAAATGCCCTGTAAAGAATCAGTCTCCATTCACTTGTATTCTGAGTATATTGTAAACAGGTTGTAATGATGCATTTTGACGGAAATCAGGTGGGAAAAACATCAAGGGCCATCTTTAAAAAAAATGAGAAAATTCTGCCTTGCACGTCCACACCCGTTCTCCTTGGTGACTTGAGCTCATCTGATACTCTTGTCAGACAGCCTCACATGTCTCCATGCCTTCGAAAACCTGGCTGTCAGGATAATTAAAACTTCCTCTCCTATTTTTCTGCTGCTTGGATGATGAATAACAAATAAACTTTCTAGAAGACCAATCCCTCAGGCACACCAGCAGCTATCTCTGCTGCAATTCCCCCTGCACGGAAGTCCCCACGAATGCTTTTCAGCACTGCTGTATTAGGGGAATGGGTAATTACATTTTATGCAAAGAAAAGTTTAGCTGACATGTTCCTGGGTACCTCAGAGGGTGTGCCCAGAGCTTGCCGAGGACCACGGACAGCTCCATGGCAAGGAAAGGGATTTGAACGCCTTGAAGGATGTGCGAGCCGGGGCAGGGGATGGAAAGAAAGAATCTTTGAATCCAGCTGTTACCTGAGCAACTATGGTTCCCCTCCACCAGCATCTTCACCTGGAAGGGTGTTGGGGTCCCTCTGTCACAGGGAGTCCCCGAGGCACAGAGAACGTGCAGGGAGCTGTCCAATGCTGCAAGGTGCTGATGGGAATGCTAGAACCAGTTCCGTTTTATTTCTTTATTCTTAGGCATCATGTTGCCATTGTTATACCACGCTGTCTAGAAACCATGAAAGAATACAAATCTATTTCTCTCAATTGCCAGTTTGTGTTACTAGTTGACACTACACACTTGTTCAGTGTGTTGCCTGATGCCTTCATTCACTCTTGGGTACTGCTTGCCCTTGATTAAGTAAATGTGTCCTGTCCACACAGACGGTGAGGTTGAGTGGATATTATGACAATACCTAAGACACTTCACAGACGTTTTCTTCATTGGTCTCTTTATTCTTGCTACTATCAGGGTGCCTAGCACATTGCCATTCATTGTCCTACCTCCCACCTTGCCTGGCTGGTTTGGTCTTTCAAGGACAAACGTGGCCTTCCCTTTTCTAGCCCCTGTGTTTAGCTCAGGATTGGACATTTGGTAGGTGTTCATTAAATGCCTGTTAAAAGATTGGGTGTGCTTTGAAATTTGTAGGTAAAATGTTCCAAATGGAGCAGGAGCTGTTTTTATGAAGATGTATTTATTGACACAATGTTGAGCAAAGTTTGAGCAGGATGCGTGATTGCTCAGTTTACCACATGTGCTGTCCTGATTTTACCAGTGAGAATGTGGCCATGCGGTCTCCAGGCTGTCATCTAAGTGGCTGTGAATGACTCTTTGCCAAGGTCACACAGGACAGGGCAGTGGAGCCTTGAGAACATGCTGGACCCTCTAGAAACAAATGCACTTCAAGCTGAAGTGAGTCCTCCTCTCTACCAATCATGCTATTTGTCAACCCTTTTATTAATTACTTTGGCTCTCCTATTGCTGTGTTTTCAAGTACCCTCAGCAGAATCTCCAGGACGTATTTGTTAAAAATGCAGAATCTCGGGGCCCCATGCCCAGATCTGTGGGATCCAGACCTCTGGCTCCTGGAGCGAGGAGTTTCCATTTTTATTTAGCTCTCTATGCTGATTCTTATGAACAGAAAAATTTGAGAACACTATCTAGCAACTCTCCTGGATCTTTTTCATACTACTTTTTGCAGAGATGGTGTCAAAGTTTGGGTTTCTTCACCCTTAGTATAGAGCTGTTGCTGGGACATAGCAGCACAGAAAGGGGCACATTTTGTGGTTCCCTTCCGTCTTGATGGAGCCAGTGACCAGTTCTCACCAATGGAGTGGAGTGGAAGTCATGTGTGTCCCTTCTGGGCCAAAGTAGTTAAAAGTTGTGGTCTTCACCCACCAATGGCAGAGTGCAGACAAGTCTGAAGCCCTGGAGGAGGGTCAAGTCATAAGATGAGAGGAGCCTGGCTCCTTGAGTGGTCATGCAGAAGGCAGCCAACGGACAATGGAAATAGCCGCCTTGGATGCTAGGTGAATGAGAAAGAAACTATGAATTGGTTAAGCCACTGAAATTTATGGGCTTATTTGTTGTTGATTTTGAGTGGGGTGCAGGTGTGATAAAACCTAAAAGTATGGCCTGTTGATGGATGGTGAGGAAATCGATACTGCAGGCTGGAGGGCTGGCGAAGCACATTAAACACTGGCAGAACCCTGGCAAAACGGTCACCTGCAGTGACTTGGAAGGCAGACCCCTTGTCACTGAGCCTCTGGCTTCAGGGGAGTCACCAGAAAGTGCCAAGATATTAGCGCTTGATGGCTGCCATGAACCCCCATCAGCAAGGTGTTAGGAGAAGGAGGAGTTGCTGGCGGGTTTCAGGTGGAAACAGAAGAAATAAAAACAGCTGAGACGTCGAGAGCCTCACAGAGTTGGAAGAAATTGCTTCTGAATCCTAAAGAGGAAGAGAGAGACAGAAAAATATTTTGAATTATGAAGACTTCTCTGTTGAACAACACGGGTCAGCCCTGTGCAATTATCAGACTGAGTGGCTTTCCTACCTACTGTGCCAGAAGGTTTCAAGGCAGCCACTGGTGAGAAAGGAGGAAGGGAGAGGGGGTGGAGCTGGGAGGGGAGAGGGAAAAGGAGGTGGAGAATGAGGGAAAGGGGAAAGAGCGGGGGAGAGGGGAGGGAAGGGCTCGAACTGTCAGGGCCAACAAACAAGGGAACAAAGCAGGTCTGAGAATTTTGTGTAGGGAAAAACTTTTGTCCCTGCTTATTGGGACATGGAAGTGACTGAGAGAAAGTGGGCCAGATGCCTTAGAGCCCCCAGTCAGACAAATTGGCACAGGTGGGAGGTGCTTTCCTCTACAAGACTTCAGATGTGGCCACGGAGGATGGAGGGCCAGCAAGGGTCTGCTGGAGGCGGAGGCATGGCCATAAGTCCTTTCCAGAGTGTAGACCAGGGGCCAACCACAGTGCCATGCTCTCTGTTAGGGGGTAGGATCTGAGGGTGGGACACACATGTGTGTGTGTGAGTGGCAGCACCCTCTCTGTGCGTTGCAGCTCTCTAGGCCATGAGGCCCATCTGGGCCCTGGTAGGAGGGCTCCAAGTCACCAGAGCCTGGAGTCTGAGTGGGATGGGATGAGTGGTGGCAGTGTGGGTGAATGGACTAAGGTGCCCGTAGATACTTGGTGGCCAGAGGGCTGTGGAGAAATAACCGACAGTTCCCAGTGCTTGTCCTCTGCCTCCCGCACGTCACCTGTTCCCTGGAAGTGGCTGCAGCTGGGGGTCTGTTTCCCTGCCCCCATCTCCTATCCAAAGGCGTCCATGTTTCTAATTGTCACCAATGGAATTTGAGCATAATTGAGGCCCGTCAGCTCTGGCTGAGGTGGGAAGCAGGACACGTGTCTTCTCCGTCTCTTTTTTCTTTGTTGGTTGAAGGAAGAGGAGTCTTGGGCCCTCAGGGAGGTCAGAGCCACAAGCTGCAAGGAGCATGGGTCCCAAATAAGCAGGTGATGGGCACGGAGCAGTCACCTGGGACCACAGGTGGGCGAGGAACTTGGACTGTGCTCAGCCAGCTGTCTCTGAGGCTGGTCTGTTTGAGCAGAGGGCACCACCCTTACTGCCCTCCCTACAGGGGCCCGGACCTCATGTTTGAGGTCACAAGGGTTTTGTCTTCTGCAACTTTCCACGCTGGCTGCCTCTGTGAGTCTTGAAGCTGCCCCTCTCCTGTCTGCCTCGTGCACCATCTTGATTCTTTCCTGTGTCCTCACTACTTCTGACTCTCCTTGCTGGATTTTCTTCCCTTTCCTCTTCATCAATATGGGTGTTTTTGCAAGGTTCTCTCCCCGGCCCTCTGCTCTTCTCTCTATATTCTGTCTATATTGCTTATCTTTTCCCACCTTCCCTCTCACCACCCAGATAACGCCCACATCTCTGTTTCCAGCGCCTACCCTCCCACGTCCCATCACCACACTTCCAGCTGGATCACAAAGATGATCGTGTGAATGCCACCTTCATTTTCAATGCTGAGAAGGACCTTTCCCCACTGGCATCAATCCTGGTGGCTGCAGCAGGGCCCTCCCCAGCTGTCTCACCTTTAAGCTCCCTGTCCACCATTTATTCTTCCCACAAGTCACATTGTGTCTCTTCCCCTCCCCCCACTGTCCACCTTCCGGGAGAGCGGGTGCTGCAGCTTGGTTCTCAGTCCTGTTCTCCTGAAGGACCGGTTAGTAGGAGGTACTCTGTCACCCTTGGAGTGAATCGTGGGTCTACGACTTCTGGCTAAATCAGTGATGGAGCAAGCGGGGATGCACACATGCGTGGGGAGGAGGAAGCTGAAGAGGCATCTGAGTGATCACGGTTTCTCCAAGGGCAGCCTCATCATGTTGGGGGGACTGTCTTGGTTTTGCAGGGACCGCTCTCTACAGTGCAGGATGTTTAAGCCCCTGGCTGTCTACATGAAACCCCAGAAGACTGCCTGCTGTCTGCAGTGGTGGCAGAGGCACACCTCTCAGGTTTCCATACCCTCCTTGGGGCATGGGGCCGCCTCTCTGCCTCCCCCCACGGACCCTTACAGTTGAGGGTCCCTGTAAGGTGGGAGTAGAGCTGGCACTGAGAAGCATGGCCACAGTGGTGCTGGGGAAGGGCAGCAGGTCTGAGGGGCTGGGGCCCTGTGAAGGATTTGTTTTAATGGCGGGGCTAACCACCCACCATCTCCAGGGCCATTCGCCCTGCCACTTGCTGAGCACCGCCTCACGCCAGCCCTGTGTTTCGTGCTGGACACACAGGGACCACAGGGGACACTCCCTTCCAAGGGCTCCCACTCCAGGGGAAGGACAGAGCCGTCAGCTGTCAGATCACAGACGGTAAGGATGCTGTTAGCCTGGGCCAAGGCCCTGGAGCAGAGAGAGGAGCTCTAACACTTCTCTAAGAAGTCAGAACAACTTGACGGGGCTGCTGGTTTGACAGGCGAATCCAAGTTTGACTATCAGCAGGAAAGAAAAGCTTCGGGATAGTTGAACAAGGTTTTCAGACTATGCTGCTGGAGCGAGCTGACTGCATAGCTTAATTACGAAGATAAGCTGCTGCAGACCTTGCGGGCCCTGGTAATTGTCACGGCATCACACGGGGACAGCATTTGTGAGGCCCTCCGAAGGAGACTGGAGAGTGTTTGGACATATGGGGCTGTTTGTAAGAAGTTTGGGGACAAAAATTACGTTTTCTTTGTACTTTATAGAAAAATAAATTATGAAGTATTAGGGAATACATTAAATAATGAATTTGGTTTTTTTTCTTTTGAGGAAGATTAGCCCTGAGCTAACTGCTGCCAATCCTC
The DNA here is from genome assembly GCF_021613505.1 of Equus quagga. NCBI lineage: Eukaryota > Metazoa > Chordata > Mammalia > Perissodactyla > Equidae > Equus > Equus quagga. Next base: position 1,417,553 of record NC_060275.1, read on the forward strand.
TTCTTTTTGCTGAGGAAGACTGGTCCTGAGCTAACATCCGTGCCCATCTTCCTCTACTTTATATGTGGGATGCCTGCCACAGCATGGCTTGCCAAGCGGTGCCATGTCCGCACCTGGGATCTGAACGGGTGAACACCGGGCCACCGGAACGGAATGTGTGAACTTAACTACTTTGCCACTGGGCTGGTGCTGAATTTCTTTAAAACTTCTGAATAAAATCTTTTTTGTCTTTGTTTCAATGAGAAACTTGAGCCTGCTTCTGTGAACATCACTTTTTTATATCCAGGTTAGTGATTAGAATTGCTATTTGTCCTGGTGGTAGTTTTCTGGTACAGACAGCAGAATATTTCGACTTCATTACTGAATTATCAATTACTAACACTAAATATAGATTGATAAAGGAGCTCTAAGCCTTGTGGCTTATTTTTAATTTATCACAAAAACTTTTGAAGAATGACAGAAACCCTAAGGTTGTGATGAACCCACAGTGGTAATAAGTCAACAATTCGTACTTGAGATGACCAATGCCACGTCCCCAGGGAGCAACTAGCAGGGTAAACAGCTGGTATCAATGTGCCACAAATCACAGTGTGAGTATTGGCACTATTCCTGGTGACATTGTTCTATTTTAGCATATTGGATAAGAGAAGAAAATATAGAAATTCTCATTTGGAGAGTAGAAAGTATGAGTTTTCTCTCTCATGGCGAGAGTTTTTATGAACTCTTTGATTTCCTAAGAGGGAAATATAACTTCGGAAACAAAATATGTTTTTCAGGATTGCTTCTTTTCAAAGACCTTGTGCATTTCATTTTGCTATTAATTTTACTTTGGGCAAACTAAATGATGTTGTGTATCTATTCTCGACACTCATTGCACCACTATAATTAGCATTTTATCACCAAATTACAAATTATATATTGTCTTTGTCGGAAAATGATTCCTATGTAGCCCTGTTATATGACCTACACAATTTTTTCCTGTATAGCCTCAATTTTTCTCATTAGAAATCCAAAAAGTCAAATTTGTTTTCTGTTGCCCTATTTCATCTTTTGGAGGGAGTGCATCATGGGAAGACAATTGCAATAACTTTGAGCTTTTTATTTTCCATAATAACACAACAACGTCAGTTATTTTTAAGAGCTAAGGATAGGAAGCAATCAAGACGACTGGAATGTACACTTCGGGGCGGACTGTGGGGGAAGAGTCTTTACATTCCTACGACAGCGAGGCTGCTGTTTGCAATATTGGCCTATTTGCTTTTTCCTAGAAGCAATTCAGACCACAAGTTTCAGAAAACTTGCGAATAACTACAGCTGTGAAGAATCCATTCATTCAACTGAGAATGATGAAAATGTGGGCACACTTGGACATTAACTGTTTTTAAATAATGATGACCACACACTCCTCAGGGCATCCCCGGTGACTTCTCCATCCTTCTCGGTTTGCGATCCAGTGCCCTCATCTTTTCTGCTTATGTTTACTGAAGCTGGCTGCTCACAGAGAGAGCCAGGTGCTGAGCAGGGGAAGCAGGAGGCATCACACAGTGCTTGTTGGGCACCCTGAGTGCCCACTCATGGCTGCCAAAGCCTGAAAGGAGGAGGCACAGGGCACTCTGAGAACATGGATGGAGAAACCAGAAGGCTTAGCCTAAGAGGTGTCTTAAGGGCTGTCTGGATGTGACAAAGGAACAACGGGTCAGAGGAGCAGACTGTGTTGGTGCAAGGAGGGTGCGTGCACCTCAGGGCCTGAAGGGCCCGCAGAGCCAGAAGGTGGGGTCAGAGCCAGAGAGGCAGGGGAGTGAGGAACAGACCGGCTGGCACAGTCCTCGTCCCCTGGCAGGAGCTGTGGACGTTGTCGTCAGCGCACTGGGAAGCTACTGCTGGGTCATGGCAAAGATGGTGTGATGGGATCTGTGTTTTGAAAAGATGATGGCAGCACCATGTGCAGGAGACCAGGGGGGCCTCAGGGAGGCCAGCCAGGAGGCTACTGTGGGTGTGGATCCAAGTCACTAGCCTGGACTTACTGGGCTTGGCTGGACGTTGGGGTGGGGGACCAGAGGGATCAGGGGTGGCCCCAGGCTCTGCTTGATGGCAGTTCCATTTCCTGAGGTGAGAGCATCAGAGAAACAGCAGGGGATGTGGGCACAGGCCCGGGGGAGAGGACAGGTTGATGCTGGGTGAAGGAGCCCATTCAGTACAAGGAACGTGGCGCAGGTGTCAGCTGGCGGAGGCTGAGGGAGGTCCCATCAGTAGACTCAGGAGAAGAGGAAGAATTATAGTAACTGCAGCCACACTTTCTCCTCCCGTCATATACTCGCACACACACACATATAGATCTACGCACACACACAGTACATATCTGTGCACACACACCCCTACATATACACAATACACAATTACGCACACACATGTATACACAAACATATGTACTTATATATGCACACGCATATCTATACACTTATGTATACACATGTGCATACATACATACACACATACCATATACATATTACACATTTCTACCTATCTATACACATACATACACATGTATGTACACACCCACACGTAAAAAGCTGAGGTGATACCTCATTGTAGTTTTGATTTGCATTTCCCTGATAGCTAATGATGTTGAGCATCTTTTCATATGCCTGTTGGCCATCTGTATTTCTTCTTTGGAGAAATCTCTGTTCAGATCTTTTGCCCATTTTCTAATTGGGTTGTTGGTTTTGTTGTTGTTGAGCTGTATGAGTTCTTTGTGTATTTTGGATATTAACCCCTTATCTGATATGTGGTTTGCACATATCTTCTCCAAATTGTTAGGTTGTGTTTTCGTTTTGTTGATGGTTTCCTTTGCTGTGCAGAAACTTTTTAGTTTGATGTAGTCCCATTTGTTCATTTTTTCTTTTGTTTCCCTTGCCTGGTCAGACATGGGACTTGAAAATATGCTGCTCAGACCAATGTCATAGAGCGTACTGCCTATGTTTTCTTCTAGAAGTCTCATGGTTTCAGGTCTTACATTCAAGTCTTTAATCCATTTTGAGTTGATTTTTGTGCATGATGTAAGGGAATGGTCTACTTTCATTCTTTTGCATGTGACTGTCCAGTTTTCCCAACACCTCACTCCGGTCAGAATGGCTATAATTAACAAGACAGGAAACAACAAATGTTGGAGAGGGTGTGGAGAGAAGGGAACCCTTGTTCACTGCTGGTGGGAGTGCAAACTGGTGCAGCCACTATGGAAAGCAGTTTGGAGTATCCTCAGAAAATTAAGGATAGATCTACCATATGATCCAGCTATTCCACTGCTGGGTATTTATCCAAAGAACTTGAAAACACAAAGGCATAAAGATACATGCACCCCTATGTTCATTGCAGCATTATACACAATAGCCAAGACGTGGAAGCAACCTAGGTGCCCATCAAGGGACAAATGGATAAAGAAGATGTGGTATTTATACACGATGGACTACTACTCAGCCATAAGAAATGACGAAATCCAGCCATTTGTGACAACATGGATGGACCTTGAGGGTATTATGCTGAGTGAAATAAGTCAGAGGGAGAAAGCCAAATACCATATGATCTCACTCATAAGTAGAAGATAAAAACGACCAAAAAAAAAAAAAAAAGCACAGCATTGGAGATTGGACTAGTGGTTACCATTGGGGAAGGGGGGAGGGTAAAAGGGGTGATTAGGGTCACATGTGAGGGGATGCACTATAATTAGTGTTTCGGTGGTGAACATGATGTAATGTATCCAGGAGTTGAAATATGATGTACATCCAAAAAAAAAAATTAAAAAAAAATTAAAAAAAAAAACCAATAACAAAAAATGACAATTATGTGAGGGGAAGGATGTGTTAACTAACATTGTGGTAAACATTTCACAATATGTATGTGTATCAAATCATCGCATTGTACATCTTAATCTTACACAATATTATGTGTCAATTATATCTCAATAGAGCTGAGGGGAAAAAACAGGCCATCTAACCTAAAAAGTAAACAAATAAAGCAAAAGGAGGTTCTTTAGGCTGAAAGCAAGTGACTCCAGACAGGAATTTGAATCCACAGGGAGGGGGGAAAAGAGCAGTGTTTAGGTAGTTATGAAATTATAAAGGCCTATTTTTCTCCTCTTAGCTGACTTAAAAAGCAATTGCATAACATAATATGTGTATAATGTGTTGTTGGGTTGTGATATACACAGAATGTGTGTCTGCCAAGAACAGCACCAAGGAGATGGGCGGCAACAAAGGTGTACTGGGCTGAGGAAAAGACTTCAGCTTGTAACTCAATCACAGGAATAGATAAAGAGAACCAAAAATAATAAATCAAAAGTTTAATATATCAAAAGCTATAAACATATACTTGCCCACCTTAGTTCTCTCAGCTTCTTTAAAAAACATAAAATTATATAAAATAATATTTATAACAACAACAGCAAAAAAGCTGAGGAAGAAAACAGATCTAAGGGGAGAGACCCAGTTTCCGTTGGGCAAAGGAAACAATCAGAAGGATGATATTAACATGAAAATTATGACTTTGAGTTCTTTGTTTAATAAAATCCTAGGTCATCTTTCTGTCTCTAGTTACACAGGTGTAGGAAGTAATAAACGTTTAATGGATTTGGGGAGCCAGGAAGTGACAGTAATACGAGTTTATCTGTCTGTGGTCAAAATAACGCCAAATATTAGTATGAGAGGCAGCCCCCAGCGTGACCGTGAGTGTCTTTGTCTCCAACAGGAAGGGGGTAGTTACTCTGGCTTTTGAATTTGCTAAAGAATGCAGCTCAAGTTTTGTCTTTGCAAGTTTTTTCTTTAATGTTCAAATATATATATTTGCCTCTGAACAAAACGTGGGCCTCATCCACAAAGGTGGGAATCATTAAAAAAAAAAACCCTCATGGGGGCCTGCCCAGTGGCGCAGTGGTTAATTTTGCATGTTCTGCTTTAGCGGACCAGGGTTCGCCGGTTCGGATCTCTGGTGTGGATCTATGCACCGCTCATCAAGCTATGCTGTGGCAGGCATTCCATGTATAAAGTAGAGGAAGATCGGCACGGATGTTACCTCAGGGCCAGTCTTCCTCAGCAAAAAGAGGAGGATTGGCAGCAGATGTTAGCTCAGGTCTAATCCTCCTCAAAAAAAAAAAAAAAACCCACTCATGGTCTCATAGTCTGTCTTTGGGGAAGAATATTTTCTAATCAGGATTGCCCTGAAAAAATGCACAGCATGTAGTTTTCCTGGTTCATTTTTAGTTGTTCTAGAGGCGACAAAAAAAATTTCCCTCTCAGGACAACATTGTTGCAAACCACAGTTGAAGCTGAATGCAGACGGTGGAGGTGTCACCCTTGCCCGCCCCATGCTGTGCTTTCACTTCCTCCGGGCAGGGCATGGCACAGGGGGGAATGCCCCAAATGGTATAGAGCTCTGTTCTCCTATTTCTGAAGGCTTTGCTTCTCTTTCTTTCAAAAACATGAGTTGTCTTTCTTGACCCCAACCACTTTGTTGGAAGCTGCCCTGTGGAGCATTTGGGTTCTTGACAGAGGCGGATGCAAACGCCACAGGACGGATGACCCGTGCTTTGAGGGGTTAGGCTGTGGGGTGGAATCAAACTGGATTGGGTCTTAAGTCTCTTTGAACTGTATTTGAAGAGCTTCTTGGAACATTGATAAAAAATTCTAGCACCTCAATTATTTTCTTTTTTACAATAACTTTTTTTCCCGAATTTAAAATAAGGCAAGTGCACTTTAGAAAAGTTGGAAATTAATCAGACTTAAAGAAAAGATAATTCCCCACTATCATACCATCCTGAGATGACTATTGTTAACGTTTTGGGCTGTCTGCTTACAGATAGCCACATCCACATGTACACACATGTCCACACCCAGGATTGTGGAAATGCGTCAAATGTGAAATGTAGAAAAGGAAATTCGAGTCCAAGGAACGTAGCATCATGCACTGCTGTTCTACGGAGCTCTATGCTGTGAGCTTCTCTGCATGTCACTAATTTATCTTCACATGCATGATTTTTGATGGTAACATAATATTCCTTCCAGTGGTGAGAGGGCACCAGCTGGTAGCAGCTGGAGACAGTGATTCTGTGTGTATCTTTTCAACTCCTTGTTCACTGATGTTCCTTGGTGGCTAGAAATTGGCCATGGTGGGAGAATTTACACCACAGAAATTGCCAATCACTGCAAATCTAGGCTTTTTTTTTTTCTCTTTTCAAAGAGACAGTTGATAAACATTTAGGATGTTGTAGTGATGTGCTATTATTACAATTGTGCAGATCTCGAGCATAAATCTCTGTCTGCTTTTCTGGTTGTTTCCTGAAGAAAGAATACTGGATGTGGAATTTTAGGCTCAGGATGTGAACATTTTTAAGGTCCTCGATACACATTTTCAAGTTGCTTCCCAGAGAGGTTGGACTTGTTTACTTTTATGAGAAGGTGTAAGAGTATCTGCATTACCAAATCCTAGTCACTGTAAACGATCTTTGCCAGTTAGGAAGGAGAAACAGACATTTCATTGTTGCTTTAACTTGTGCTTTTAAGTTGTTAGCAAAGGTAAATTAAAAAAAATGTACCTTGGCCGCTTGTATTTGTTTTCCTGTGAATTTTCTGTGTCCTTTACCCAGTGGATTTGACATGCAGATGGGGAAGGAACCGCTTAACAGTGCTGTATGATGCTCATGCACTGTTACAGCTCCGTCAGGAGGACTCAGGCTCCCACCCTCACCGTGGGCTTCCTGCATTAGGGCGAGCGGACTTTGCTGTGCAGCATCTGTGCAGAGCTGACACGTCTCACCTGCAGTATAAGCCAATCCTGAGCCCAGTGCTTACTTCATGGGAGGGCTCCACTGCATTTTGTTAATTCCATCACTTTGTGGAAAAAGCACTTTGCATAATGTGGACAGGGCGTGAGCGATGTGGCTCTCAAGAGACGCTTGGTGGCTCTTCCACCTCATTGGAGATCCTTAATGTACAGTAACTTTGCGGAGTGAAACCTGGATTATGGATGGAGACACATCCTCACAATACGCATCTTGTTTCTTGTGGCCAGAGGAGGCTTAGAATTACATTCTGGAACCTCCTCTGTCATATGAGGAATCTTTGAGTACCGACTAAAACCAGGTCAGATTGCTAAAAACAATAGAATATGCTGTTGGAAACCTAGGGAAGAAAGAGAAAAATAGGGACTGGGTGGAAGCGAAAAGAAGTGGGAGAGAGAATTGTCCAGAGTCCAGGCAGCAACCCCTGAGACTGCGAGTGTGTGTGTGTGGAGGTGTATGAACATGTATTAAGTGTGCAAACATGTACTGCGCATGTGAGTCTATGTGTGTGCAAGAGCATTAGTGTAAACATGTATGTAAGTGTACGAGTGTGTGTGTATATGTGCACACACACGAGTTTTCTTCATGGATCGGGGGGCTCCAAGTCTGGGAGAGGGTAGTGATGGGAGAACATGGTCCCGTTCCGGGCCCCTCTCGACCTCGTCCCTGACATTCTTGGGACTCTCTCTCCATCGGCCCCTCTGGCTTTCCAGGGAGGGGTGGGCACGAAGGCCATGGAGGGTCCTTCCAGCCTGTCGCCAACAGCATAGGCCTCGCCAGCCTCGAGACGACTGCGGGAGGCACTTAAATGACTCCTGCTTCTCTCCCATCTCGGGTTGTTGTTTTCTCCCTGGGAAATTGCTGAGGATGTTTTTTTTCATGCACATGATGAAGGAAGCTCCAAATGCCTGGGCAGCCGGCCCCAGAGTTTACCAGGTTCACCCCCAGCGGGGGAGCGGGAAGCAGCCGGCCGAGGGCTCCTCCTGAGGCGTCCCGCTCTTACTCATTTGAAAAAGTGGGGTGTCCTACGGGGTTCCAAGCTTTGAGAAGCTGCACGGTGCCTACCAAGCCCACACAGCCCTTAGCAGGTGCTGTGGTTAGGAAGGAAAGAACAATTATTTTTCTGTACAATTTCATGTATTTTTCCTCCAAATGGCTACTAGTTGCTAGGACATGAATACTTACTAAGTTGTTTGGACCTGACTTCTCTAATAAACGGAAAGAGCTGGTATTTCTTCGGCCTAAGGTGTCATGAAAAATCGCCTAGGGGCCTTGAGCAGAGGGAGTCTGAGACACTGCTTGAGGGACTAGAGTGAGTGAGGAAGCCCAGAGCTGCCAAGGGGCTGAGAGCGGCCTCTCCCTGGGAAGCAGCTTCTGGAAGGCCAAGGCCAAGTGGAGGCCAGGATTCCCCTGGCCAGGAACTGTGAAAAGGGGTCTGATGACGGCTGTTGGTCACGGGTGTGGACTGCTGGGGCCAAGAGGGGAGCCGGCCCACGGGAGACAGCGGGAGGCACTGCCTCAGGCGACCGCTCCGGACCTCCGTCCTTCACCACCAGCCGCGATTGCTCAGGAAGACGTGGCCACTGGCATGTCCGGATCTGATGGCACAGCCTGGCGCTGGGCCTGGCCTGGGACACTGGCCACGCGGCGGGCTCCTCCATCGGACCCTGGCTTGTTCTTGCTGCCCGGCTCACCTTCCCTCAGCACTCAGCCCATTGTGAGGCAGTGTATCGGCCCACCAGCTTGATCAGCTGTGTCATCGGTCGTGCTTGGCTCAAAGACACACTAGAAGCACTTGAGAAGTAGGAGCATATCATTCTGAGAGCATATCACCTGCCTGGAGCAGACTGGGCTATGAGTCTTTGTCCGTTTGAAGGTGGAGGGTTTGGAAAGAAGCCTTGGTGAGGTGGGGGTATCTCAGATGGACAGCTTGGCAGCTGCTGCACCTCCAAGGCAGCTGCTTCCCACAGGCTGTGATGACCCTGCGGGTGCTCAGGCACAGCCTCACCAGGCATTTTCTTTCGTTTTAAAATTGGTGACTTGCTTCTCAAAAATAAAAATGGCCAACTCATGAACAAGTCCTATGTGCTTTATGAGGGGGCGAATCTTTGCATGGGAATTGTCCCAAGAGGGGGGAAAGGCTTCTGGGGTCTTCTGCACAGCTGGGGCCTGCACTCCCACGTCTCTATGAGAATTTCCTCTGGACCCGGAATCTTTGGGAGTTTGATGGAGATATTTGACTCCTGACATTCTCCAGGATGGGATTTTGGTAAACCTGGAGGTGACAAAAAAGGAATAGGTTCTGTTATATGTAATTACATCATCAGCAATTTTATTAAAACAGTAAAAATGGGCCACAGTCTTCCATACAAACCAGGTTAGTGTTATAATTAAAAACCTAAACCCAAACCAAACCAAAAAATAAACTGGAGGCTGAGAAGCTGTGCTGATAATTGGTGAATAAGATCTGCCGGGTAAATGAGACCATCATGAACAAAAGATTATGTGTACCACCAAGTATCTCCCTAATTTGCTAAATATTTGTACCGAGAAGAAATGAGAAATTTTTGGACTTCAACGAAGGTCAGAGTTATGTGAAATGGTTTTGTCATGAATATAAATACCTAAAAGCACTTACCTGAATATTCCTAAAGTGAGTGTGTGTCGGGGATCATATATCGGAAATCACTAGTTCATTCAAGTTGCTGAACACAGAACCCATCCCCGGCCCCCGAGAAAATTCTCCCTAATTTGCGGTTGTTTCATGAGTTTTTATCCCAGTGACAAAGCTTCGCCATCAAGGTCCTCGCGCTCCCGTCTGCGACGGCTCAGCACGTAAGCCCACACTGTCAACGCAGGTCTGTGAGACTCATGCTGTTTACCTATCTCAGATAGTTGGGCAAATCATGATTTTAAAAAATTAGAGGTTTGCACCATACAGTCCATTCTGATTGCTTGTGTGTGGGGAGGTGCAGGCTCGGCCAAGGCCTCTCTCGGCTGGTGGCAGAGACACGCGGGAGCATCACCTCCACGTTCCCAAGATTGGCTTCCTTTCCTTCCTCAAGTCTTTCCAGAAGCCCCTGGGCCAGTGGGTGAGACGGTTGGCCTCCTGTTGGACAGGAGGAGAGATGACGGTGAAATCTCCCATCTGCGTCTCTCCCTCCCACGCTCATCGGTCTCTAGACGCCTTCAGCACCCCTGCCTGCTCTGCCTTCACGTCTGCTGCCTTTGACTTTCACACTCACAGTCTGATTTCTACTTGTTGTTCTCGGCAGTGTGTGTGCGTGTGTGTGAATTTGTGTTTTGGAAAAAATGTTTCCACAGAACAGCTCTTGATGACTTCTTTTTGATCCAGGAGATCCTCAGATTAAAAAAATTGGTGATCTCGGAGCCAAAGTCATCTACAGGGAATATAAGAGCATGACCACCTTCTTGTCATTGAGCATTTGCCCCGTGGCAACGATGGTCTTGTATGTCATGTATGTATGTCAATGTACAGACAACCTGAAAAAAACCTGTTCTCTTTCCTTCTGTCATCCAGCTGTGAATTCTGAACCAAACTCTGAGTCAGTGCAGATGCCCTCTTGTAGATCACAGAGCTAACCGACCTGCCGGGGCGCAGCTCCCCTTCCTCTGCTCCCTAAGACTAACTTTTCCAGGCACAGTAGAGGTATCTCCAATCAACAGCAGCATAGTTTGGGATCACAGCTTTGCAGAGGTTCAATGCATGGTGCCACAGTGCCATGGCTCCCGCAATGCCAACAGCCACACAATCTGAGCAGGGACATGATTTTCTGGAACTTTCCAGAAGACATGGTCTCTCCCACGGAGATGTTACATCTTAACGATAGGACTACTTTCCGTCTCATCAGCCGTTTAGGTGCGAATGGGAACCTGGGTGGGGATTGGGGGATCGCAGGAACATCTTTACACTAAATGTGTATTTGGTAGCAAGGCAGGATCAACTTCTGTTCTTGTCCAAAAAATCCCCCAAAACATTAAATTTCTGGTTGAGGTTGGTTAGAAGGTAAGGATTGGTGGTTGAATTGTTATACATTCTGTTTATATTTAAAAATATGTCAAATTTTACAGTTTTGTTCAGAGATAAGTAGTGCTGGAAAGTGTCCACTCTCAGTTGACCACAGTAACCAAGTCTGGGGCAAGCAAACTCACTGCAGATCGTGAGCCACACAACAGAGACAGAATCCCAGAGCCCGGCTTCTCGGCACGTCAGTCCTTGCAATCACAAAGGACAGCTGGTTGTGGATTATCTCTGGTACTTTCCCTCTGGTTCCATCTCTCCTGCTTGTTTAAAGGCTGGTAAACTCTTGATTGCATCCTTTTGCAAAGCAAAGCAAAGTGTGATTTCCTGTTGTACCTGTCTCGATGGTGGGGGTCGAGGAAAAGAAGTGAGGGACCTAGGATGACTCTGATCTGCGCAGCCCCTCTGTGGACAGGGGGTCCCCGCTCTGCTGGGGCTGCTGTCGCTCTGCCTTCCTGTGCATGCTCACTTCCACCTCTTCCATGAAGCTAGAAGACGACTCTGCAACCTTTGTAGAAAAAGTAAAGATTTTTAAAGGGGTGGTGACACGGTTTCAAGAATTCTATTTAGTGTGTGGGAGTGGAGAAAGGTTTGGGGGTTCTGAATTCTGGTCCTGGGCCCCAGAAGCATCTCCTGAGCACAGTAAATTCCGAGCAGTTGGTAATTTTAGGCCAGCAAGGGGTCCTTCTCCACTGAACACCTGGAAGCTGCTCACGGAGTCAATTGCGTGTCTGCAGAGTGCCCCAAATACGGGTGCCTCGTGAGCCTTCCAACCTCCCCCAGCTCTCTACGTATTGTTGGTTGCACTGAGAAGCAAATTTCCTCTTCCCCAAATGCGTACCCCCAAACCTGCTGTGGTGCTCAGCTCCAGAAAGACCACCTGCCTTAAGGCATCAATGTGTGCCAGGTAATCGTTTACCTGTGCGGTGCTGGAAATGTGACCTGGCTACTGAGGTGATTAACGGACACAAATCTTCTCCCATTTACAAGCTGGGACATTGTCCCATTCAATTCAAATTATGGTGCCACGATGGGTATGGAGGCGCATTTCACAGCACAGATATGCTTCACGTGTCTGGAATAAACTTTGGAAGCCATGAAAAGGGTGGAGGAATGAGAATAAAATAAAAAGGAATTTTATGATCATTGTGAAAAATTTATGGAGTGTAGCTAGCATGGAATTCTGTAAACTGGAACTGGCTCCAACCAGCCCAACAAGACAAGTGTGCACCTTCCTTCCTGTGGCTTATGAATTATTGCCACTGAGGGTTCCAAAATTTACTTGCTAGCCTTGAACCTCTGAAAGCTGTGATCCCAAACTATGATGCTGTTAATTGGAGATGCCTTTTCTGTGCCTAGAAAAGCTAGTCTTAGGGAGCAGAGGAAGTGAAGCCACGCTCCGGCAGGTTGGTTAGCTCTGTGATCTACCGGAGGGCATCTGCACCGACCCAGAGTTTTGTTCAGAATTCACAGGCGGAAGACAAAAAGAAAGAGAACAGGTTTCTTTCAGGTTGTCTGTATGTTGAAATACATATAATTTAAATATTTATCTACTGGGAGAGGATGCAGAGCCTGGGCCCACGGGTGCTGAGGGGGCCTACGCCTGGGGCCTGAACCCTGCTGACCGGGGTCTGTTTTATGCTCCCTAATTGAATAACACATAGTACTTTTCTTGAGAAACCCCCATTACAATTTCTAAACACATCAGTTTCAATTAAGGCTAAGAACAAAACATGTGATCACTAATTCTGGGCTGTAGTTACTTATTGTGGAGCTTGCTGCTTTGAACTTGAAAAGAGTTTGATGGAGACTTGACCAAATGACACACAATGATGGGAGTTATTTTTTATTATATAGTGATAAAATTGCCAAAAAGGTGTATTTTTTTGGTTTTTAAAAAAGCGACTCCAGCATCTATGTGCTAGAGAAAATCTAAAACACGGTGGTGTTGAGGATGACATCCACCAAACGGTGCTCTGAAGCAAGAAGCAATTGTTTTTACTTATTTTATTTATTTAACCTGCAGCTCTTGTAAGGGATTTACTGCAGTAAACGCCCACCAGTGCCACTTCTCCGCACGCTCCTCCTCAGAGATGAGCCTGGGGCAGGCGTGGGGCTGGACCTGCGGGGGCCCCGTGGGCACAGGTGAGCTGGGGGCCCAGGAAGCAGACTCTCCCCTCCCCATGATTCCTGCCTCAGGGATGCAGCCCGCGGGGCTTGCAGTTCCTGTGACGGAGGCTCTGCAGACACGCCAGCCTGGAGAGCTGCGTCATATCCCCAGGAGGGGGATGCTTTGAGTTCAAGGTCAACATTGTCTGTTTCTTCAGGAGCGTGTTGTCAATTTTCCCGGTGTTGATCATTTCTAACACTATGTTTATTGTCAAAAGTCCCTAAAAGGGTAAGATTACGCGCAGCCCTTGTGGAGTTTTAGGACTAATTAGGAAGATGCATTTACATTAACATTGCGTGTATTATTGAAAAAGGGCAAGAATTTCTGTACCAAAATGGCACTTCTAATTTGGACATAATTTTTACACGCATGCACACATACATATACACACATACGGCCCAAGAGGCCTGGCGTTTCCAAGTTAGTTTCACTCATGATTTAAAGCAGTCCTCATAGCCGGATATGGTGAGTTTTCACAAGAGAGAAATGCAGACAAGAAACACTTTGTAAGAACGTGTCAAGCTGGATGAGATGAATTTTCCATAGAGTATTTAAGATACGAGAGCAAATGCAGTTGGTCGGGCTGTGAGTGTTGGCTGCCTGCAGCTCATCACACTGCCAGCCTCCCTGGGAAGGCCTGCTGCCCCTGAGGACCCTGTCGACCCTGTGCCCACTCCCTCACTGACTGGGACGTCAAGGGACGTGTCTGGGTGGTGGCCCAGGCACTTAGAGAGTTCAGGTTTCCCATGCCGCCTTGTGGGCGATGGGCAGACACAGACACGTGTGTAAGAAGGCCGGTCCCCTGTCCTTCTGTTTTAGTTCTGGGCCAGCCTCCGAACTGGGGGTCCCCATGGTGACCCCTGAAAGACCGAGGTGACTCAGCGGGCTACTTCCCATGGATGTTCACTCTGATGTTGGCAGTGGGCTGCTTCCAGGGCCCCCGGGAAATCTGGCTGAGTTTGGAAGACGGCTCCGTCCACAGGTGATGCTGGGTGGGGCTCTGAGGCCACCCTGGGGTCCCAGGAAATCCTAGAGATGAGTGGGCTTCCCCAAGACGGATCGCTCTGTAAAATTATCCATGCGGAGTCTGAAGGGAGGAAAAGGAAGAGGAGAAATCCTGGCGGAACCCACGGGGTCCAAGGTTTCTGAAGCTCTGTTCCTTTCACACCAGGGCCAGTCTGGGGCCCAATGGTCTCTCTGAGGTGAAAAAGTTCTAAAGTATCAGCTGAATTTTCAGTGAGAGAATACCTTCTCCTTTTAGGTAATTTGTTGCTTGGCATAGACACTCGCTGTGCAGAGAATACGTTTGTTTTTGTTCCTCATGCTGCTTACAGGGGGTCTCGTCCGCAGACGAAACATAGACGACCATCTGCGACTGTCGACTGACCGTGGCGGTGTTTGTAAAACACGTGATGGAAGAGGCGCCCCTCCCCAGACACACCCTGAGGGGAGATGACCCTCTGGGGACTTTCTTAGACCCTCATTTCAGACCTGGGCGCCACCTCAGCGTGGCTGGGGCCAGCAGGTGCTCACGTGGGTGTGAGGTGGGGGAGAGGGCGCACCCCCAACCCCGCGGTGAGCCGGTGATGCCTGGAGTGACTGGGGCAGGGGAGAGGATCCTGCCTTCCGGCCTGTCCTGGTCAGACTCAGGGTCCTCTGAGACTGTGCTGTCCGCCGCGTGGTGTGCGTGTGTGTGACAGTGCTTCGTCTGACACTCGCACAAACGAAGAGCCACTCTGGGGCAGAGGCCCAGCAGGGCTGGGGCTGGGACACCCACCCCGCAAAGCACCTCTACACTCTCTGGTCTGCTCAGCTTGCCCTAGGCCCTGGGGAGTCTGTGACCCCTCCAGCCTCCTCCCCTCACGCCCTGCAGTCTTGTTTTGGACCCAGTCGTGGCTTCCCCAGCCTGCTGCGTGGAGGGGCAGGATTCCGGAAAGGGCTGACCCTGTGGGCAGGTGAGCGTCACCCAGAGAGAGGGTTTTCTGGAGTAGGAGGCACAGGGGGCTTGGTCCTGGGACTAGTGGAGCCAGGTTAGGAACGGGAGGAGGGGCTGCTAACAGGGGACCCCGTTAGAATATGGAGGAAAGCTACGTTTACTGGACAGTCAAGATTTCCCCTCCTACATTGTAATTTCTTTTGTTTCTTTCAACCCTCTGGTAAATTCCATACAATGCCCCAGGGTGTGGTCAAGAGATGCAGGCCAGGCCATGGGAAGGGTGCGAGGCTACCCCACACCATGTTGGGGCTGCCGTCTCCTGGTCGGTGAGTTCTGAGTGGGGAGGGGCCCCTCAGCATCCTTCCCTTAGCGACAGGCGCCCGGAAGACACGGGGCAGCAGTTAGGATGGTGCCCTCACCCCTCCCAAATTTCAGACGGAGACGCCCTATGGGGAAGGACCAGCTCGGTCTGCAGTGGAGTCTTTCCTTTTGGCGGCTGTGTCCGAACACTGTCCCTAACAGAGGCTCTCGGGGGTGCGGAGGACTCCAGCTTGCTCCCTGCTGCTGCCGGGTTCCAAGTGTCCCTGCCTTCAGGACCACGGGTCCACAGGATGCCCCGCCGTGGCCCCGCACTCCTTGGCAGCATGGATGGAGGCCCAGGGCAGTGCCCGTCACAAACACATCTCCACCTTGGGCTTCCTCCTGGCCTCTGCCACGTCTCCCCCAAGCTGTCCTTGATCCTTCAGCTCCTGCAGGGCATCAGTGCCATCGCATGTGAGTCAGGCGGCTCTGACCCAGCTCGGCGCACTCGGCCTGGGGAAGCGCTTCCTCCCGACTCTCTCATCTCCTTCAGTCCTTCTGTGTCACCCTGGCTCCTTAGAGTGGGACCGACTGCTGTGCCGTGGGTGGTGGAACGGGACACTTTGCGGCCTCTCCCTGGGCAGCACTGTCACTGGAGAGTCTCAGCATCCTCTCTCCTTGTCACTGTCACATGAATGGAGCCAGGTGACACAGGACCATGTGGCCTGACATCTGCCTCCAACCAGTAGCCGCCAAAGCCACCTGTTCCCGGTCCCCACCGGGTGACGGTGCAGCCAAGCACCGGGCAGCAGCTGCTTCTTGGAGAGTCTGGTGAGTTCAGCCGCCAGAGGGTCTGCGGGGTCCTCAGTTCTGCAGACACGGCTTGTAGGAAATAGCGGGAAGTAAATCTTATGCTTTCCCCTTTACTCAACTTGTCTTCTGAGGTCTGCTGCCTCCCAGGACGCAGACGACACGGCTGCATTTTGCAGAAGGAAAGCTTCCCCGTTCCCTGCGGCTCCTGAGAGGGACTCGCTCTTTCGGGACCAGAGTTCTCTGCCTGAGGGTCAGCGGGAGGCCCCAAGGGGCCAAGCGAGCTGAGCAGCAGTGTTTTTCACTGTGTAGACTGTCCTGGGCACAAAGACGTCTGTGACTCTATGTGCGTGCACACTTGGTGTGTGCAAACGTGCACACAGACCAGCTTTATGGCATCGACCTCTGTGGCAACGATGGTGGCCCTGGGGGAGGAAGGTGTGTAAACAGAGCACAGGTCTTGCTCTGGTGGCCCGGGGCTGTGGCTGACTCCGGGGACTGAGGCCATCTCTGGGATTGCAGGAAGACCCCACAGGAGGCTGCAGGTGAGTTTCCTGGGAGCAGGCTTTGCCTTCTTGCTGTAAACTCTGCCCGGGCAGGAATCAGGGCCGCTTGCGGGCCTGGAGGTGCCCTGCCCTCTCGGTGGGTGTGTCCCTGCCTTGTCTTTCTTTTTTTCTCTGCCGTGAGAGGACATAAGCCACTGCAAAGCGGAGCTGTTTCTTAAATGCACAGAGGAAGTGGAATGACATGCCTGGCCCTGTCTGAGTACAAACATGAGGGCCCGGTGGCTGCGAGCGCCCTGGTGCTGAGACGGCACCTGCAGGAGTCAGCACCCTGGGCATCTTGTTCCTGAGACTCACGCTTTAGGTCTCACCAGGAGGCTGGGCGTTTGCAAATGTTGTACAGTGTTTGGAAAGATCTCCAGTCACTGGAACATTCGAGAAGGTGGCACTAACGTCTTTAGAGAGATTCCCCCTTGGAGCAGAGGCATTGTCTCATCCTTTAATGGGTATGACCTCTTGGGTTGCGGTAGCAGTGGCTCACATTGTGGGTTCCAGTCTGATGTCTGGCTCCAATCCACTCACTTTGGATTAAGTCCAACCAATTTTTTTTTCCCCTCCCCAAAGCCCCAGTCCATAGCTGTATACTCTGGTTGGAAGTCCTAGTTCTTCTATGTGGGATGCTGCCACAGCACAGCTTTGTGAGCAGTGTGTAGTTGCATGCCCAGGATCTGAACCAGCCAACCCCAGGTGCCAAAGCGGAGCCTGTAAACTTAACCACTGCGCCACCAGGCTGACCCCAAGTCCAACCAATTTTATTGAAAAAGATTATGCTGTTTCCTTTACTGCTCCAGATGTCTGGCACTGGCTCATCACGTCTTGGACTTCCTCCTAGGGACAGAAACAACACAGTCTTCCAGGAAAGCACCAGGTGGCCACAAGTTACCCTAGGAGCCCCGAGGGACAGAGCTGGTGAGCATGGGGCTCAGGGACACTTCTGGAAGACGGTGTCGTTCTATCACCCAAAGACATGTAACCTGGAAATGTCCCCCTGTGCTTGCTCGTATTAAGAGAGACTCTCCTCATGACAGACTGGTCCAGGTTGGGGTGGGCGGCTGGGGGATGGCGGTGGGAGGGGGCACTGGCGTTCTTTACATCGATTCCCTCCGCGACCTTACCAGAACTGCTTTCATAGTGGCTGGAGGGGTCAGAATGTGGCAACTACAGGATGGTCAAGAAAAACGGGGAGGTCGTGCTCATAGCCCTTGGCGCTGCTCTTATCACAGAATTGGGGTGAGACTCTGCGGGTGTTGCAGGAGGCTGTCCGCCATCAGCACCGTGGGAATTTGGTTGGGACGAGGCATTTAAAAGAGCCAAACAGGGGCTTCAAGTGTCTGCTGTGGGTTGAGCTACAAGATTTGAATAGCTATTTGAAAGGGTCGGATGCATGTGGACACACAAACCTTAGTAAGTTGGATTTTACTAGTTCAGAGTTCATATCAATCAATGAGCATTAGAAATTTATAACTGCATCATTGAAGCAAAGATGTTTTTTCTTAACAATAAAAAACCTGGACCAAATTATGGGAGACTATGAGAGAACAAAGTGTTTTATACACACATATTATATGTTAATTCCAGCGGGATGCTTTATTTGCCTCAATAACAATTAATGAAGACAGACTACTTTTCTTTGAAAATATTTTAAAATTCAGATTGCTTTTTTTATACCAGAGCTAACTCCTAAGTGGGAGTTTTAGGTCGGCCGTGATTTAACAAACCGACGTTGCTCTTCTCCACCGTGTTCACTGGTTACCTCATTTCATGCTCTCCAAAGCCATGCAAGGTCAGTGTGTGGTTCCCTTTCATGGGTCAGGGACCGGGGCTCTAGAAGGAGGGGTTCTGGCAGGACTGAGCAGCGGACACCAGGCCAGCAAGTCCCGTTGTCGGTCTTTCCCCGAGGCCGTGGGGCCATCTTCTGTTCTGGGAGTACAGACTCATCCTATCTCAGGGAAAGTGCCTCCAGTCCTGAGAATAGAAACCCAAAGGAAGCATTAACAGTGTCAAAAATCCAACCTGAATGCATTTCAAACCAGGAAACACTCGGAAGTGTGTGGACGGGCAGACGTGAGCTCTGATCCAGGACGGGCACCCATGGGCCTCCGGACAGCACCCAGAGTGGGAGCCAGGCAGCCCGGCTTCGAGGGGTGACAGTCAGCTTATCTTCCGCATCAACTCTGCCCCCTCCAGAAACGGGGGCAGAAAGAGAGCAGGAGGGAAGGAAAGAGGAAGGTCCCTGACCAGCTGGCCTCTGTACCCTTGAGAACTCAGAGTTGAAAGCCCATTCACAAAGTGGTCAGCTAGGATCTCCCCGTTGCCCACACATCCCAGGTTGGTGGCTGGCGCCACCGGGTCTGGCGTGGAGGGTGAGCCGGCAACCTGGCCTCCTCGATGACAGCCTCAGTCAGGGAGGTTGGTGTGGCTGTGCCACCCACGCTGTACTCACGTCCAATGAGCCCGCACCCCATTCCCCAAGCCCCGTTCTAACGGCTGCAGCCAGTTCCACCCACAGTCCATGTGACCCTGTGTCGCCGAGGGGAGCTTAGTGTCTGTTGGTGTGACCACTTGTCTTTTGCAGCAGGTTGGAGGTGTCCGGAAACTCAGGGCGTGAGTTCGTTTTCCAGTCCGAAGCCTTCTGGACAGCCTGTTCCTTGTAGACTGGAACAGGCGGCCCCACCCTGTACGGCTTGTTCCTTAAGGAGCTGGAGGAGATGCTGTAGAGATGGATGCCACGGATGCAAGGGGGTCTGCTAGAGGAGGCGACGCCCTCTGAGAGAAGGATCGATCGAGGGACCCGGGGGTGAGGGGGTGGGACGAGCCTGGGCTGATCCGGCGTTGCAGGGTTTGGCTTGCCTGCAGTGGTACAGCTGGTGTCTGTCTGTGGATTTCTCCCCCTTTTTATTTTTCACAGGGCAGGTTTTTCTCTGGACTCCCTCGGTGTGGAAAGGCGGTGAACAGGGCCCTGTGGCATATGATTTGGATGGTGCAGGTACGTGGACGCTGCAGTGCGGAACAGTTGGACCGAAGGGCTGCAGTGCGTCAGGGGCTGGAAACGGGCTTTTATTTTTATGGAAACGTGCCAACGACTTGGAGTGAAAGAGCTCAACCTTTTGAAGGGACCTGGAAAGGCATTCTGTTGTTTGCAAGGCCATAATTAGCCAGCCGCACCTCGCAAGCAAGCCTCCTCGTAGGAAGGCACGGCGAACAGGAATTCTCGTCTTGGAGGTGCCCGAGGAGTGGTCTCCCTGTGCTCCGGAAGTGGCGGTTTAGCTGGGTTTTTGAGACACGGAAAGCTCTCTCCCTCCCCTACCCCCCTCTTCCAACAAAATAATACTTTTTTTTAAAGCCCAATTCCCAATAGATAAATAGTAATTACTATTACAATTGAGTACGCCTAATAAGTACTGAACTGGCTCTGAATGCAGGAACCTCAGGAAACTTGCCTTTTACAAGCGAACTGATGAACACAGTCCCTGGGGCTGTCTGAATTTTTTTTTCAGTAGTATTTAACATCACCACAAGCGATTTGTTGTTTAAAGGAACTGATTAGCGCAGCTGTGGTCCAGCGCCGTGTGGACCATTCCCAGGGTCGGCACGTTAGCCCAGCACCATCCTGTAACCGTTAAGACTACGCTCGCCTTCCGTCGGTTTCCTAACCCGGCCTTATTAACCAAGCTCTGTTTACCCATATGGGAGAAGGTGACTGACCAGATGTTTTGATTTCTAAAAGATCTGTTGGTGTCCCCGTGATTTCTGCCGAGACACTGAATTGCCCCAGATTTTCCTGCTGAGAGCTGGAGTGGTGCAGAAGTTGCTATCAAAGTGACACTCTTCCAGCCACCTAGAGCTTGGGGGGAGGAAGGGAAGACTCCCCCAAAGCCCGGGGTTCTGCCAATGTGCTGCAGACTGACACGTCAGCTATGACAAGTGGCATTATTGATGCCATTTACGGTAAAACGAAGAGTGCCGCTGAGGACAGTCCAGAGCGAAGCCAGTCATGAAAGGGAAGTGTGTGTGTTCTTGGGGCTCTGGGGCTCACATTCATCTTGGTGTGGGTGTGGGTGTGGGTTGAGCCCTCCCGCTGCCCTGGGGTCCGGATCGCGGAGGAAGGAGGGAGAAGGGGGTGCCTCTGTGCTCTGAAGTGCCTGGCGGTCAACTGCCCTCTGATGTCACTGCCTGGGTGACACACCCACCAAATGCAGGAGTCCGTTTAAAGGTAGATCCCCCTTCGCAGGAAGAAGGGGTATCTGTTAACGTGGAGTGAAGGATCAGTATGATCTCCGGTAGAGCCAGAATAAACAGGCACATGGATCACATGAGTCCTCGCCCACACATGTCACATTTCCTCCTCACGACAAAGGTCCCTCACTCATTTACCTACAGATCTGTTACAATATTTTGCTTTCTAATGGGGTCTGGAAGCCACCTGCCACACCTCTGGCATTTTCTCTCCCATGAAGTACTTCAGGCTCCGGGGTTGGAGCTCACTGCTCTGCTCACACCGCGGGCCAAAGACGAGTCAAGAAGCGCGGGATCCAAGCAGAAATTATTATTGATTTAATCACATAATCAGCAGCAAACACTTCAGGCTGAGATAGCAAATCCATAGCCACCTGCCTGCACAACTGCCCTTACGGATTTGCCAGCAAACGTGGCGTCCTCTCAGCAAACAAGCAGAGCATGGGGTCAGCTTTGCTCGCGGGCGAACCTCAATGTCCTCCCTGGAGCTGAAATACGCTTGGAGTTAAGTGTTATCAATCGGTGATAAGAATTGCATGTCTGTTAAACACAACGACATTGGCAGGAGGATTATAGAATGCTTTCTTGTCATAATCTAGAAGCATCTTTCAGACAAAACTCGGCTTGAAATCAATTGTGCACAAGGGGCTGCCTGCTGCGGCCATTCAGTGTCACACAAAAGGGGAGAGCGTCTCCCGTGATCTTCACCCACAGCCGGTTTATCTAATGAGACCAGAGCTTCAATTCTCTTCACGTCAAACATAGGATCAATGCTCTGGATTCCAGAGTGTGGTGACAGGCCTGGAAGCCACCTCCCCAGAGGCAGCGGGTCACCTGTCTGAAGACCTGGCGTGGCCGCTCCCATGGGTGCACCTCAGACCCGAGGAGCTGCCCGGCAGGATCCCCCTGGGCCTCCAGCTCTGAATTCCAATGGGTGAGGGGTAACTTGACAAAGTCTTGGTGCCCTGGGGGGGTGCGGACTCCCAGAGTGGGACCACGCGGAGGGGCCTGAGCAGGGAGAGAAGTGGGGACCTGCCCTCCTCAAGCGTGCTGACCTCTGGGGTCTGATGGCTCAGCGGCGGTTCCCGAGGGCCCTTGAGGCTTACGTGGGCAGAGGGAGCAGTGAGGACAGAGCCGTCTACCTCTCCCCCAGAGGCGCCTCCTCACATAAGCGGGGCTGGCCACAGAGTCCCAGCTCTTGAGTCCCGGGAGGCGAGCCGGCTCCCACGGCCACGTTTGAGTGGAAACCCTGCCTGGCAGACACGTGTGAGTTGGCCAGCACTCAGGTGGGAGGTAGGGCCAGGACCACCACCGCCATGACAAGGCTGGGGGCCCCTTCCCGTTCTCCCCTGTGCTGCAGGTGCACGCAGCAGAGGTGAGAGAGACTGCGTCCAAAGGGCCTGCGGAGCAGCCGCAGCTCATCCAGCCATCACACTGCGCCGCCGGGGAGAGTGGTCCTCCCTGCTTCTGATCAAGAGAGGCAGGCTGGGGAGCTGAGGGATGGAGGCATTACGGGCCACCTGCAGAGAGTGTATGGAGGCAGCTGGGGTCAAAGGTCAGAGATCCCTAGGTCACAGGCTCATAGGTCACAGGTCCACGGGTCATAGGCCAGCCTTGGCCTCAGTGGTCAGTGGTCACTGCGTACGATGCTGCCAAGGTTGGGATGTCTCCTGGACCCACACTGCTTCTCCGATGCTGTTGCTGACCCTGCAGATGGCGTCCAAGGTGCAGGAGTTCCCGCACGAGCCTTCACTGCCATCGGTCTCGCTCTGCTCTCCTTACCCTGCGGATCAGAACCTTAGGCACTTCCTCCATGGCTGTTTTCAAAGAGAATCCATTGTCCAGAGCCTGCAGGGGAAGCGCCCAATCTACCTCCCTCCGCCGTAGGACGTGTACCCTGTACGCGGAGAGCGTCGCAACAGATGTTCCTAGAGCTCCTTTCTCAGATGCCGGCGCCCTGAACCTCCTGTGACCTCCGAGGAGGATCTCCCCATAACCGTCGATTCTGAAAGCCTGCTGTGTTCACCCACCCAGGCTCCCCTCGGGACCCGTGTCCGCATCGGCATCCTGGCCGTCACCAAGCGCCTTCTCCTCCAGGCTGTGCCCCCAGCCCAGCCCCTGCTCAGAGCTGCTCTGCTTCGTACCGGAGCCACCCTGTTGCTCCATCATCCTGGATTCCAAGCTACTGTCCTCAGGGCTTGGGTCTCAGCCATCACTGTTTCTTCCTCTTCAGCCTAATGCTTAGAACTGAGAATCAAAAACTGTGTAACGACTTGGGGCCAGCCTGGTGGTGGAGCCGTTAAGTTCACGGATTTGACCCCTCGGTGTGGACCTACACACCACTCATCAAGCCACACTGTGGGGGCATCTCACGTAACATAGAGGAAGATAGGCACAGATGTTAGCTCAGCGACAATCTTCCTCAAGCAAAAAGAGGAAGGTTGTCAAAAGATATTAGCTCAGGGCAATCTTCCTCATCAAAAAAAAAAGAAAGAAAAAAACAAAAAACAAACTGTGTAATGAATTATTAATGAAAAGAATTAGTACAAGGAGAAGCTAGAAGATTTGCAGCATCTTCCCTCGTTAATGTTTACATTAGCAAAACCTTTTCATTATATGTCAACTACATCTCAATAAAGTTGGAGAAAACAGACGCGGCCATTGGCGGAAGCTGTGTGAGGAAGTAGGAAGTGGGACCTTTCTGTGCTGTCTTTGCCATTTCCCATGAAGCTACACTCATTTCCAAATGAAAAGGTAAAAAAGATTAAAACAAAAAAACCCGTTTTCCCCACCTGGGATGCACTTACTTTGTTTTCTTAGGTCTGCTGATCGCATCAGAGCCCAGAGCGGTGATGGTCTCAGGCAGCCTCCCCCAGACCCGCCACGTAGGCTTGCTTTCACCAAGCTTCAAAACGTGTTCACTGAGCTTTCACTAAGTGTTCAGAAACACTTCACTGTAACTCTTCACTGTTTTAAACACTGCTTCTCAGCGGAAATAATTTGGTAAAATAAGTATTTTAAAGCTACTGAGTCCATTTTTTTCTGAGTGCGGATGCTCCCGCTCACCGACTTGAAACACACCTGCTCCTGCGTGGGACTGCAGGATCTTGCGCTTCCTTCTTTGTCGAGGGCACACGTGTGGCTGCATTTGCAGTCAGAAGGTGCTGCCTGAACAAGGAACTCACCACAGAGAGAAGGGAAAGCGCCAGTCAGAAGGAGTCTGCAGAAACTGGGCGGAGCGGAGGAAGGGGGCACAGGAAAGGGCGGGAGGATAGCAGCCTTGTCGTTCCTCCCTGGGGCGGGAGGAGAGTGCGACTCAAAGCTCTTTGTTCATGAGAACATCTGTCTGGGGTGTGGACAGCTGGAGATGCATCTTGGAAGGTTTTTTTTTTTATTACTTGGAATTTGTTTCAGCAAATCAATTTACTTCTCTTTATCATTTTCTCCTATCAAAAAAAGAAAAGAAGTTAGGCTTATAAACAATTTCGCTGTATCGTGGATTACTTTTATTCATATATTATGTATGTGTTGCACATGTTTATATATCTTATAGAAGATGAACTAAATTTTCATGAAATGTTGTAAATCACCGACCAAAGGGAAATGAACTTTGTATAATTTCCAAATCTCTTTGCCAAACTAGCTAAATGCATCGATACACCTCTGGAAACAGAATAGAAACATTCATATGAAAATATTGTTCCTAACGTCGAAAGTTTTCTTTAAAGCAAAATTGTGTTAATAACATTGTTTCTTTCAGTCGTTCAAATGCCCTACATACTGGAGAAGCAGAATGACTAAATTCATTAGGGATAAATTATTAACTTAAACCTTCAAAGCGAAAGCTCAAAGAAAGAAAAGCTCGCCCGATGGAGAAGGAGGCACAGTGGCACATAACTTCACACCATTGTCGGTGTGTTATTACAGCCATTGTAACTAATTGATGCACTAGCGGTTAATTAGTAGCCTGGCTTCTCCAAATGTTCTGCAGGACAATTACGTTGTACTGTTTCAAAAGGCTCAGTGGTTCAGGGCGACATTTGTCTACCTCAGCTCACCATCCTGCCGTCACCAGCTTACTCCTCACCCTCTTCCAAGGAAGAGAAAGTACACAGAAGGTGCCTAAACTGCATGGAAGTTGTCGCATTCCAAACCTCCTCTGTTTCCTTTGCTCGATTAAAAATCTATCTATGGTTTTTGTTTATCTAATGGTGGGCAAAACGTAGAGTGAGTTGAATGAGATCAAGAAACCCTTAGATATAGTCCCTTCTGCACAGCCTATACCACGGTGCTGCGTGCTGGCCGCGGGCTGAGCATCTCACCTCCAGCAACGTGTCCAGCCATCCCACAGCCCAGAGCCGAGAACTCCCGAGGCAAACAAGCCAATGGGGTTACGTGGGTTTGGGACCATGCACGTCTCTGGACACAGAGATGCATTTGGTATTATCCTAGTGTCTCAGGGGCTGCCTGTCTTATTTCATTTCAGCTTTGGTTTCCTAGTTTTTGTGCGCTTCGATCATCGGCAAGTCCTAGCTTGACGAAAACAAACGATTCCTATTTTAGGACGAGAGCCACGTCTCGAGGCAATGACTGCGACCCTCAGACCCAGGTTATATGGACACACCCTCGTTTCCTCTTTTCATACCATTTTCAGAACAATAAAAGTAGTGTGTGCGTCGATAATCTTTAGGTCAAGGATCAGGCTTTACCCGGGCGATATTTTTACCGGTTCCCACCTCGCTGTCTGGTTCCGGTTTCTGTGTGAGCCAAGGGGGCAGCCGCTCAGCGAGGCCTCCAGGTTCCATGCTTGCGACTGGAACACGACGCCTGTGTGGCTCCTCACTCAGGTCACACGGCCACACTGGACCTCCACTGGAGAGGGGCCGGCGCGTCTCTACCTTGTCCCGGGTAGACATCATAACCTCCATTCTACACCTGAAAAAGCCGAGACCCAGACAGGCGGACTGATGTGCTGCAGTTGGAGAAACTGGCAGAACTGGGTCTCCTGGCCGCTCTGCTGCCTTCTCAGCAGTTCATGAGAAAAAGCCTTTTGTATTGAGTGCATTTTATATTAAGAATTTACGGATTCATATCCACAGTTGCAGGAACTAAACGGCAACGTAAAACAATGTCATTTCCTCTGAAGGGCTTCTTTTGGAGACACAGCATTACCTGAATTAGATTTGAGGTCTGGAAAAGCTTTCTGGAGGAGGCACCATGTGAGCTATGTTTTGAAGGATGAGTAAGAGTTGGGTAAATAATTTGGGGACAGGCATTCAGGCAGAGGGAACAGCATTGTGAAGGCACAGAGACAAGGAGCAGAGTGTTTGTGTGGGGGAGCCAGTGGGGGAAGTAGTCAGAGCAGGGGACTGTCTGGGCTAATGTGGGTGATTAAACTTCATCCTGAAGGGTGTCGGAGCCACTGACGAGCCCTGGGCAGGTGAGTGATTTAATCAGCTTGCGTTTTAGATGGACCCTGCTGGAAGTAGGACCAGAATGGGTGTGGAACACGCAGTCACCCAGCTGGAAGGCAAGAGCAAGTATGTAATGTGGCCGGGGTGTTGGTGAGACAAGAGCTGGGGTGATGGTGGGAAAAGGCCCCATGGGGCTTGGAGACTGGTCGAAACTGGGCATGATCGGGAGGGGACCATCACCAGTGACCCCGGGCTCCTGGCTGGAACTCCGGGAAGGTCTTGCTGTTCACCAAGGACACACAGCCGTGGGTCAGACATGGGGAGATCTGCTCAGTGCTTACGGGGTCTGGAAGGGGTCTCAGAAAACGTGTTTGGGGGTCATTAGCACAGAAGCAGTTAAAGCTCTGCATTTGCTTGTGGGACCAAGCAGCATGTATAGCAGCAATGAGAGTCCAGGGCAGACAGGGACAGTGGCTCAAGGTGAAGACTGAGCAAGCATGGCTGACAGGTGGGAGAGGTGGGGAGGGGTGGCACGGGGTGTCACAGCAGCAGGAGTTTATAAGAAAGAGGATTGGCTCCCAGTGTTACAGGTAGCGTGTGGCAGAAGAATCGGGCAGACAGGGGTTGAATTTGACAACGTGAGGTGGAGGGTGGCTTGGGAGCGCCTTTGTGGGGGTGCGTGGTTTCAGGGAGCCGGCGCGGCGGGAAGGAGCCCAGCAGCTGTGCCGCAGAGACGGGAGACAGGACAGACGGTGGAGGGACGCCCTCTGCAGCTGGAGAAATCGGAGTAAGCCTGTAAGCGGAGGGAAAGCGTCAGAAGAGATGCTGAGGATACAGGAGAGTGAGTGGGGCATGTGGTCTGAGCCAATGGCTCTCAGAGCAGAGGAGGAAACCGCTCGGCCTCAATACCCAGAAGCTGAGCCTGAATTCCTTTGGGCAGGCTGCCTTTTGTGCCCCCATCTCTAGCGGGGGTGTCTACTTGGATAGGAAACGGGGCTGCACGTTTAGGTGTCTGTGTGTATAACACAGGCCGGGGCCCCTTTGTTTAAGTACTGCAGGGTCCTTGGGTACTTCAGTCCTAAGTCTAATGGGATAAAGAAGGGTGGGCCTCTCAGCAAATCCAGTGACGAGAAGTCTGTCAATGTGTCTTTGCGTGAATTCCATGTGTGCTCAGATGCACTTTCATAGGACATCTTCGTTTTTAATCAACTTCCGGGTAGAGGTGGCTCTCGGATAACAGGAGGGGGTGTTGCTCAGGTGTGCGATCAGGGTTCAGGCCTGGGACATCGGTTCTCACGTTAGGGATCTTTGCTGAACTGCAGTGCAGGGTGGCGGAGGGCCTCGACGTGGAGATGACACCTGGCTCTCCATCCTGCGTGTCCTGGGAGGGTGGAAAGCTGCTGTCCCGTGAAGGAAGAGGGGCAGAGGTGGGGCCCGCCTCCAGCCAGTAGCTGAGGAACACTCCGGAATGAAGAGTCCCGCAGGCTGACTATCACCTGTGTGCCCCTGGCACCCTTCCTGGGCACCGTCCAGGGTCACTTGCTGTCCAGGGTCTCTGAATTGTAAGAGCTGGTGCTATCGGTTCATGACCTCGCCTTGGAAGCCACCCTGGGATGTTCCGCCCTGAAGGGGCACCTGGGCCTCTTCACAGTCGAATGCAGGCCCCTGTCCTCAGCCGCCTGCGTTGGGAAGGCTCTCTTCTCCAGTGAAGGCTGCACAGAGCGACGGAAGAATGGAGCTGGGGATACGCTGGGGGTTCTGAGGAGAGCAGAGGCCCCATTTCGCCAGCAGCTACTCTCTCCTGGTGGGGACAGCCCCCTCACCCTTCCTCTCCTTCCTCCATTTCTCAGCTGGCTGCTTCCTCCCAAGAAAATCAATTTAGGTGCTGACTGCCTGTGGGCCCCCAACCACTACTCACCTATCCTGATGGAGGCCGTCCAGGTGAGAGCTCAGCTCTGGGTCAGGTGAGACCCCTCCTATGATGACTTGTCTTGTGTCTGAAGATACTGCTGCTCATGGTGTAACGATAAAACGTGGTGAAAGGCAGCCACGGCCTGGTAAGCGGCCTTACTCGTGCCTGCCTGAGCCAGGTAGGGCGCGGCCTCACTTTTTTGCTTGGGGACGGCACATGTCTGTCTTCAGGGGGCTTACGTCCACGCTTTCTAAGCTGGAGTGAGGAGGCCTGCTGCCTGACAGTCTCGTCCTCCCGGCCGCAGTGCAGGTGGCCGGCTGCGAGGTTGTGCTCTGTGTTGTGCTGCATGAAGAGTCTGCTCTGCTGTTCCAGTGGGAGAAACCTGGGCCCTTCCTTCTCACCAGCTGGTCTGAAGCTGGCGTGGCGCCGCCGTAGGCTGGGTGGTGGGAAGGTGTTTTCCAACACGAAAAGAACAGATTCTGCTGAAAACATACCTACCGCGATAATTCAATTTCATCTGTAAAAACGTGGCTTTCTTCAGAAATTGTGAGTGATATGATACAGCTCATTAAGGCATGCATGGTGTTAACGGTTTCATTAGAGGAGATAATATTGCACAAGAAAAATAAGAAATCATTATGATGAATGTCTCAACATTACATTACATGTTAATGAAGTGTAAATGATCTAATTATTTTTGAAAGAATACAGATTCGATTAAACTGTCGGAATTAAATTGGAAAGGACAGCCTATTGTACTTTTTATGTACAGACAAGTTAACGTTAATTAGGCACAATCTACAGGAACAAATGAGGCACAACCCTCGGTGAACAATCATGGATCCATTGCTCAAGGCAGGTTTCATAAAGAATTATATTAGGGAAAAAATTGTAAGTCAATTAAATACAGTGTTCTAGCAATGGGAGGGGAATGGGGAGAAATCTCAGCCTCCCCTTTCATTTTGACTGGGTTTGTAGCAGGATAATTCTGCCAGTTTCGCTCCACCACTCATTTCATAAATTCTGGTTCTGCCGATCAGAGGCAATGATTGATTTTCATTGTACACCCCTGGAATAGCTTCCAGGAGACACTGTAACTGGGCTGATAGCTTCCCACCAAAGGATCAGGCCTGTAAAGGTTCCTTCTTCTCCAGCTGTCCCCACCAGGATCTCAAAACAGGACACTCTTCTGGTACTATTGTCATGACAGCAAGGCAGCCACTATTGGCCCTTTCTTCCCTGGTGCCACGACTAACTGAGCTTGGGGTCTTACCTCCCCCCTCATCTGTTCCAAATCAATCCACTCAAAAAAAAAAAGAAGAAAGAAACCATCATGGAGCAAAAAACCAAAACTTCATCTTTTTTCTGTTTTGGAAAAGTAATTTTGAAAACTTTGAGTATTCTGCGTCTAGCGTGACTTCTATCTTGTTTTTTATGGAATTTTATGGAATCCAAATCTGGAACGAGATGAGTCCATTGTCTTAAAGGATATGGCTGTTGGAAGTCAGAAAGTGCCAAGGTGTCAGGACAGTGTTTGGAGCTCATTTAGCAACAGAGAGATGCTGCAATGAACTGGTTTGCCAGTCCTGGTGATGTTTCGGCTGGCGCCGGTGCTCATGGGGTGGCCAGCTGTGTCGGGGTGGCCAGCTTTGTCAGGGTGGCCACGTTTCATGTCCGAGTCTGCCCCCCAGGCCCCGGAGGGAAGGTTCCGTGGATCTTTCTGCCTAAGCAGACACTGCAGGGTTCTCACATAGGAAGTTTGTGAAAGCATCAGTCTTTATTTCAAATCTCTGTATGAAGCCTTCATTTCCAAAATGAAACTGTACACCCGATAAAATTATATTCTTGCTTAATTATGGAGTTGTCCTGCTTTATGAAAACACAGTATACAAAAATATGATTAAAACCTCCAAATAAATTAAAGGATGATTATTTACAAAGAATGTTTGATATAACAAAGGATTTACTGCTGGGGTCCTGTTAATTCTTCTGGTTCATTAAAAATGAGATATAGTTGGCACAATGGCCCATGAATATATTTATTTCATAAAACAAGGTACATAACTCTTCCCTCCCCTTCCTCTTTCTCAGGAAGGCTCACTGGGGGTGAGAAGGAAGGGGGCATGGTCTTTTGGCGTGCAGGAGCAAGAATATTTCTTTTTACACCCAGCTCCAAAACTTTAGGGTAATTATTAATAATTAGAATTGAGTGAAAAACCCACACCAAGTGAGTTATTCAATGTAATTTGCAGTTAACAATAGTTTCCTTTTTGAAACCTTGGGAGTCAGAACAAGAGAGTCATACAGTCTTTTTGTTTTAATTTCTGGCGGCTAAAGGGACCAAAATTTAGAAAAACCCTATAGAGGGAACCACATGCTTAAGAATTACCAAAAATAAAAAAGCACACACATCAACAACAACAAAAAGTAATTTGTAAAATGCATGGAATTTGGGGTTTTAAAATATATTTGGACTCTGCTCAAATAGAATGTTCACAAGAGGTGCTCACAGCAAGCTGGGCTTTTTGTTTTAAAAATTTTCAGTAAGTGCTGACAAAACTCCATCCTGAAGAATATTTCTGGGAGAAAGCTTCCCAAGCCTGTGGAGTCTTGGGTTCCTGGGGTATTGATGGCTTCTGGGTACCAGGTGATGATCATAGGCACCAGGTGAAGACTGATAGGTACCAGGTGATGACTGTGGGCACCAGGTGATGACTGTGGGTATCAGGTTATGAAATGTGCACCAGGTGATAACCGTGGGTACCAGATGATGACTGTGGGCACCAGGTGATGACTGTGGGTACTAGGTGATGACTGATAGGTACTAGCTGATGATTGTGGGCACCAGGCAATGACCAGTAGGCACTAGGTGATGACCGCCAGCTGGTAGCAGGTGAGGATGGACCTGAGGAAGAGGCCACAGCAGCTGTAGTGCCTCTTGCTTGTGGCCAAGCTGTGCTTCAGTATCAGGCTCATCTGAGCATCTATCACTGGCTCTGCTACCCCCCTGCTATGGTCCTGGGCAGGTCCAGGCCCAGTGCTGTGTCTGGAAACCAAGTCTTGATGGTGCAGGTACCTCCTGAGGTTTTGCAGGGATTCAGGGAAATGCCCATAAAACATCCTGACTTGTGGGAGTGCCTGGTCGGTGCTGTGATGACGGCTAGTTAATGAGCCAGATGGCGACAGTGGCTGGCACTGTGCTATCCACAGGCATTTCCTTTTGAAAAGCCAGGATTACCTTTGCGGTGTGGTCTAGAGTCTTCTTTGGACCCACAGTTGCCCACGACAAGTCTAGCTGTGGATTCAGACCCAGAGAAGGGTAGGGGCCTGAGAACAGACACTCGCTGTGCTGGGAATGAGAGTGGCACAGTGGAAAATGCCGAGGAGTCCAGCTGTCCGGCCAGTGTGGTTGTCAACAAAGTAGACAACAAAACAGTAGAGCCGGGCGGGAGGACTTCAAGGTTCTCCGCGCAGAGCGAAACCCAGAGGGCGGGTCCAGGGACCTGCAGGCAGGGCAGCCGCTCGTTGGTGGCGGGTCTCCAAGTTACTAGGTGCCGGGATCTTATTTTTAAATAAGATCTGAGAACAGTGAGACCTGGTTTGGGTGCTAGAGGGGGCTTATCAAAGACCAGGGCAGATCTTAAGACAGCAAACAAGGCAGAGCTCAACCACATTCTGACATTCCGGATCTGCTCCCAGGCCACCCTCTCCAGGCCTTCATGTGGGTAAGAGCCACTCAGACCCTCTGGTCTATGGGGAGGGCCAGTCCACAGCTGGGGGTCGATGGGCTTCAGCTGGGAGCTCAGAGGGCAGGTCCTGACACTCATGTGTCACATGCTGCATTTCTCTTTGTTCCATGTGAATTCATCCATACACTGCCCAGTCCATAAATTGAGGAGGGAAGGACATTGCGGCCCGTTTAGTGGAGCTGCCTGGCAAAAGTCTGAAAATGCATACTTGTCTTGTATTCTTTGTGAATTATACTTAGAAAATTAAATTCCCTGCACAGGAGTATTCTGAAAGATTAGCAAATATTTAAAACAACTGTTTTCTTAGCAGGTAAATATTTAAAGACAAAATAGGCTTTGGAACAGTAATTGGTGGACAGTTGGTGGAGGTATTTTACACAAGGACCATCTCTGGCCGTCTAAAGAGCATCATTATATAATCTTCATTTTAGAAATATCACTAATTTGCTGTATAGTCCAATGTAGCACCAGTGGAAAATCCTTGAAAATAACTACCAAGCTGGAAGAAAATAATGCAATATAACCATGTGCACTAGGATAGACAATCTGTGTAGTAAAATGTAAAATATAGTATTTTGCCAGTAGCTAATAATGCATTAACAATTATTCTCTTGTTCCTCCCAGTGGATTCATAGTATAATCAATTTCAGGTAATATTTATTAGGCTCATATCCTGTATATCAACGACTCAACTAGGTTTGCTCACAGAGGAAAAAAATGTAATATTCTATTCAATAGTATTCAAAATAGTAAAATTCTGTTTAACTGAGTTTCAAAGGCAGTGGGGGTGTTGGGGATAAGAAATACATCTTTGCATTCTTACCTTAGGGTACCAGGTCCTGCGTTATTGAGATCCAGGCCTTTAATTATGAACACTGTATCGAATCAGGCGGTTACTGCCGCACAATACTCAGAGGGCCATGGCTAATGTCGGTGTTATTAACACGGCCACTCAGAAAGTAATTGTAGAACACAGTTAGGGTGTGAGCCATATTGTGCACTAACGCTACACGAGGAAAGATTAATAATAGCAAAAAAGAAAAAGAAAATCTGTGACTGCCAAACTTCACAACCAAGTTGCCAAGATGGTAGGAGAGCTCTGCAGGCGGAGGGGGCTCACCAGTCAGAGATGGCTTACGAAAAGAAATGGTAATTTGTTTCCCTGTTTTTTGCAGCATTATGGACATGCTTTTTCTGTTCAGTTTAAATTGATTTTTCAATTTGATCTCAAGCCAGACTATATGTGACCTGATGAAGTCTTCGCCCCCCGAGCCCAGATCTTAATCTCTTGTCTGAAGTAGTTAGCATAGTCTGCTTCTCACGCGTGGAAGCCGAATGCACTAGCAGACTCTTCTGACCGTTGCTTTAAACAAACCAATTAGGTGTCATCTGCTCGTGAACTATGGTGTCACGAAGCAGTAAAAGCAAAGCCATGTCCCCAAAGCCCACAGAGCAAGCAGGATCTCAACTAGACAGGCTCTCCTCCCTCTGCCTGCAGCCTGGCCCCCATCTAGCGAGAACTCGCAACCACCAGGCAGGCCCTTTGGATTCTGTGTCCTGTGTGCCTACTAGTGGTGTCATCCGTCCAGGAGCTGGAATTCAGCAGGTGCAAGTGGTCAGACTCAGGCTTCCTTCCAACATGGATGGGTAGGAATGGTGAAGAAGTGATGCCAGATGTTTTGAGAGAAGATGCTGCTGGACACAATGCCTGTGACTAGCGCAGCAGTGGAGGGAATGCCTTCAAAGATGCACAACTGGTATAATAAAAGCACCAGAAGCCCACCTGTTGTGAGGATATTCCGTTCTTCTTGAGTTCAATAGTTTGAAAGTTAATTTATATGGTGAACGTGGCCTCCTCTTGATATTGTTGTGATTGGAAATGTAGAGGAGGCCAGGTCTTTAATAGGAAAATATTAGGTAAACTTCGTTAATATTCTTGGGTCAGTGTGGGTATTGAGCAGGTCTTAGATGCCCTGGGTTTGCCCTGGCATGCTTCCCCTTCCCTGGGAGGCCCTCCTCCCACCCGCCCTGGTCAGTAAGCCTTAGTTTTGCCAGGGGCTCCATTGTCCTCATTCACATTTCAGCTGCCTCCTCCCTTACAAACAAAAGTACAACATCTTCGTCCTTTCCAAAGTAATTTGCTAAAGCTTTTCCTCTCTACCTCTCTACCTCCTCATTTTCTTTCCTTTTTTTCCCCTCTTAATTATCCTCAGTAGGAAAGTGGGTGAAGAATGGGGAGAGGCAGGATGGCATCTGGAAAGGACTCTGGCTCAGAGCTAATCTGAATGATGCCAGAGGAGGCCAAGCGCCAGCCCCCAGGAGTAGTTCCGGGGATTGGCTGCAACTATTGAGCATTAGGAAGCGCGTTGAAGATGCCCAGATTCTATCAAGATGGCATAAGCACAACTTGCTCCTCTTCCCTCTCAGAAAACAGAAAAACGGCTAGGATATTGAGAAACAGAAATGCAAACGCCATCTTCTGTGAGATCAGGAGCATCTATAACCCCACGTAACAATGTTGAGGAAGGGCTGCCACGTGCTATGAAGGTGAAACTGGGATGCTGAAAGACACCATGAGGAGACATGCAAGCTGTAGATCCCATACAAGCCCGGCAGGGTTGAGTTCACCCTGCAAGGTGGTGAGTTTGGAACAGTAAGAAATGGGTGTATGGGCTGGGCTGGACCTTGACTCACTAAGATGGGCTTGAAGAGGTCAGAAGGTGAGGTTGGACAAGACTTACACACACAAACCACGTGACAGTGAGCTGTCTGTGGATCTGTCAGAACAGGAGAGCTGCGCTGTATCCTGGGCAGCACTGTGGTTGCCAACCTGTGGGGAGGGAAAGCTAAAAGAACAAGCTCGCACACACACAGCCCTGCGCCATGAGAATCTGTTAGTTTGCAACACAACCCTGGTCCTTCATCTGCATAAATACTCTGCAAATATTTGATTCAGAAAGAAAGAGGTAGCACTGGTTATACAAAAAAGCCTATAAGAAAAAAGAAGTAATAGGGGAAAATGACAAATGAAGAACATTCATCAGAAAATGCTATCATAATTGGTCTCGGCAACGATTTTTTTGGATTTGACTCCAAAAGCAGAGGAAACAAAGGTGGAAATAGACAAGTGGGACTACATCAAACCAAAAGCTTCTGCAGCGCAAAGGAAACAATTAACACAGTGAAAAGACAACCTACAGAATGGGAGAATGTGTGCGAACCACAGATCTGAGAAGGGTTAATATCCAAAATACATAAGGAACTCCTACAGCTCAATAGCAAAAAACAAACAAAAAACCCCCAAATAACCAAATTAAAAAACAGGTAAAGGACCTGAATAAATTTTCTCCAAAGAAAACATAGAGATAGCCAACAGGTACGCGAAAAAGGTGCTCAGTGTTGCTAGTCATCAGGGAAATGCAAATCAAAACCACAATGAGATATCACCTCACACCTGTTAAAACTATTATCAGCAAAAAAGGCAAAAGATGACAAGTGCTGGCGAGGAGGTGGAGAAAAGGGAACCCTTGTACACTGTTGATGCAGATGTAAATTCGTGCAGCCACTGAGGAAAACAGCATGGAGGGTCCTCGACAAATTAAAAATAGAGCCACCATGTTAAGTTCGCACATTCCGCTTGTCTGTGGCCCAGGGTCTACCGGTTTGGATCCCGGGTGTGGACACGGCACTGCTTGGCAAGCCATGCTGTGGTAGGCGTCCCACGTATAAAGTAGAGGAAGATGGGCACGGATGTCAGCTCAGGGCCAGTCTCCCTCAGCAAAAAGAGGAGGATTGGCAGCAGTTAGCTCAGGGCTAATCTTCCTCAAAAAAAAAAAAAAAAAAAAGAACCACCATATGATCCAGAAATTCCACTTATTATTTATCCAAAGCAATTGAAATCAAGATCTTGAAAAGGTACTTGTACTCCCATGTTCATTGTAGCAATGTTCACAATAGCCAAGACATGGAAACATCCTAAATGTTCATCCATGGATTAATGGATAAAGAAAATGTGGTGTATGTATATATATATACACAATAGAATATTAGCTTTTAAAATGGAGAAAATCCTGCCATTTGCCACAACATGGATGAAACTGGAGAACATTATGCTAAGTGAAATAAGCCAGACACAGACAGACAAATACTGTATGATTTTGCCTATACGTGAAATCTAACATTGTCAGACCCATAAAAGCAGAGAGTAGAACTGTGTTTGCCAGCGGCCGGGGGGAGGGAGAAATGGGGAGCTGATGGTCAAAGGGGATGAACTTTCAGTTATGCAAGAGGAGCATGCTCTCGAGATCTACAGCCAGCACAGTGCCCAGAGCTAGCAGTACTGTAGCGTATACTTAAAATTTGCTAAGAAGGTCGATCTCATGTTAGATGTTCTTACCACACACACAAAATGACGATGACGTGGAGGGAGGACACTTGGGAGACGGTGGATTTGTCTGTGGCCTTGATGGAGGTGATGGTTTCACGTGGAAACTTGTCCCCAGACTCATCGAGCTGTATATGTTAAATATGTACAGCTTTTTGCATGTCAATTCTAACTCAGTAAAAAGATTTTAAAGAAAGGAAAATGCTGTCATGGAGCAGAAGGAAATTGTCACAAATGTATTTTCATGGCTTAAAAAAACACAGATACACAATTTCTAAAAACAATCAGTTCCACGAAACAAGAGGTCAGGGGAGGATGGTAGATCGAAGAGCATGTGTAATGAGGCAAAGAAAAGGTAAAACATGAAATGGTTAGAGCTCAGGAAGGAGGTGGGGAGGCCACGTTGAAGGAGCATAGATTAGACTAGACACTGCTGAGTCCTAGACAGGACAGGGAGAGTGGGATCAAGAAGAAATGGAATGAAGAGGATGTTAGAGAGGAATAGACAGAAATTATCGCTATGGTAGATGGGAAACAAGCTACAAAATATGCATAAATGCACTTTCAAAGAAAAAGATAATACACTAAATTATATTATAAAATAGAATAAAAAGAAACCTTGAAGTTGTAGATTGTCCCAGTAGAAAAATCATAGAACAACCAAGACAGAAATTTACTCAAATCATGTTATTTGACTTCAAAGACAAAGAAGTAAGTCTTGGGCCTCCAGACTGAAACTCCCACAAAACGCCCAGCAGGAAAAAAACAGTCTGATGGTTCCAGACGTCTCCAAAGTGGAAGTCTGCACTGGGACCCAGCTAAGCAACGAGTCCCGTGTCCTCAAAGAAGAAAAGTGTGAGCCAATAATTTTCTATGCAGGCAAACTGTAGTCAAGTGTAAAAACAATAAACAAATATTTTGAAGTTGTGATAACTCGATTAATACAGTTTTCACGATCCATTTTAAGGCTCACGTTAGCTGCGATGAATTCTAGCCAACAGAGAAACTAGGGCAAAAGACAGACAGTGAGCACAGAATTCATTGGACCAGAAAGTGAAAAGAGATATGGGAATGGTGGGTATGGAACAGAATGTAAATGTCACAGAATCCTGAAATGCAGGCATCATCTAGCAAAACCGGGGAGTAGAAGGCAGAAGAGAAGATGAAAAGTAATATCAATATCTTGGTTCCACAATCTTTTATAACCTGCAGTATAAAAGCAAACAAGCACTGGAAGCACAGGTACCGTTAAATACTCTGTAGTCTACGGAATCGGCACTCCCTGAAGTTGAGCAGTGTCCAACATGAACACACGTTCATGGAGACTCTACTTCCAGACAACAAGCTAAGCACTAAGAAAAACAGTATAATTGACCAGAATTGGGTGAAGATGTGTTGGAAGAGACACTGAAAATTAGTAGAGCCCTAACTTCATCCTTGCTTGTGGTAGGAGTCAATAAAAACCACCTAAAAGGAATAAATGAGTGCATTACATAAGTTGTTGTTATAAAAGGAACAGCTAAAACTAAGTGTAAATCTTTCTGTCTGTAGAAACATGCACAGAAAACAAAGTAAACACAGAGTATGTAGTAAAAGAAAAAGGGCAATAAAACTGAAAGCATACCATGAAACATGATGATAAAACTCAGTTGATGCATATCTTTTGCATCTGT
The DNA here is from genome assembly GCF_021613505.1 of Equus quagga. Classification (NCBI taxonomy): domain Eukaryota; kingdom Metazoa; phylum Chordata; class Mammalia; order Perissodactyla; family Equidae; genus Equus; species Equus quagga. Next base: position 1,455,571 of record NC_060275.1, read on the forward strand.
ATTTGTAAATGGACTAAACTATTAAAAGAAAAAGGCTATCTTTTTTTCTCAATCACTAAGCAAAACTGAGCTACATGGTGTATACACTTGAAACAAAGTGCCTGAGAAAAGTTGAAATTGAGAAGGCAGGCCAAGTTCTATCAGGCAAATATATACAACGGGGGAGCACAGGAGCCATATTTTATCATCAGACAAGGCTAGCTTCAGGCAGAAAGTGTTGCAGGAGACAAAGAAAGACACTTTGTGATGATAGGGATTGTAATGAAAAGAGCTCATAATTTGTGAATATCTACGTATTGTAGACTGTCCATGAACTTTCAGTCAGCGTGAAGGCAGGAACCCAGGGAGAGAGATGCAGAGACTCACTGGTAACAGGAGATGTTGTTTCTAGTCTCTCAGCCCCGAGACAAGTCAACATCAAAAGACTAAATATGGATGTAGGCGCTGTAAGCAAAGCACGTTACTGCAGACATCATGGGTGTCTGTCTAACACAGTGATCTGAAAATCAGGATTACAACTGCCCTATGAAGTAACAACTAAACTGTCACAGACAAAAGCTGACCACAGGGAAAAAATCTTCAGATTACATTCTCTGATCACAACGCCATAAAGCTAGAAATTAACCACAAAATCAGAAAATAAATATTAACCACAAAAGCATAAGACATAAACGAACAAAAATCTCACTGCCTGCAAAATTGATAATAAAACAATTCAGGTAAGAAAGGGAATAAAAACGGAAATCTCAGAGTCTCTCAGAAAGAATGGTTATAAATAATTATATGTTGGATCTAATTGGATATAGCTACAGACGTGCTCAGAGGAAAATTCATAACCTTAAATAATTACACCATGCAGATAAATAAGAAAGAATAAAATAACAAGTACTCAATGAAAAATTTAGAAAAATTAATAATTAAATAAATCTTAGGGAGGCAAAAGGAAAGATTTAAGTATAACAGTAGAAATCAATGAATTTCAAAACAGAAAATCAGTAAAATAATTTCAAAGGTTGCTCCTTTGGAGGAAAAATAGGAAAGGGAAAAACAACCCAATACAACCTCTTCCCAATGCCCCCACTAGCTCTTGCTGAAAGAAGATGAACAGATCTATGGGTCGTAGAGAAAACACTGAGAGACTCGGAAGAGATTTCTGCTCTACTCTGTGCCAATTAATTCGATGGCTTGAGTGAAATGGTTGAGTTTTCTAGAAAACATGAATTACCAACACTGAGTACAGAAGATATAGGAAACACAAGAGGACCAATTAAGAGAGAAAGCATAGACATGAGTGAATGTGCCTGGCCTGGTTTCACAGGAAATTCTTTTAAACCTTTAAGAATAGCTGTTGGCAATGCTATTTAAATTGTTTCATAGTGTGGGAATAGAAGGGATGCTTTAAATTCTTTTAATTTTGGAGGAAGATTGGCCCTGAGCTAACATCTGTGTCAATCTTCCTCGATTTTGTATGTGGGATGCTGCCTCAGCATGGCTTGATGAGCAGTGTGTAGGTCCACGCCCAGGATCTGAACCGGCAAACCCGGGGCAGCTGAAGTGGAGCACGAACTTAACTACTATATCACTGGGCTGCCCCCTTTAAATTCTTTCGATGTGTTAAAAATTGATAGCAAAATCAGACAAAAATAACAGAAAAAAGAAAACTTCAGATCAAATCTCACTTATAAAAAGCGACAAATATCTTAAACAAAATATTAGAAAACAGTCTGATTATATATTAAAAAATAATATAGCTTAACCAATGGAGATTTATTATAGGAATCCAAAATTCAATCTCATAAGCTCAATATTAACATATTTGCTAACGTTGTTCATTATATTAATAAAAAATCTCCATTGGTGTTAAAAAAGCACTTGTTAATATTCAACATCGACACGTGATTCAAAACCCTTTCAGGATCATATTTCTTTTTTTTTTTTTTAAAGATTGGCACCTGGGCTAACAACTGTTGCCAATCTTTACTTTTTTTCCTGCTTTAACTCCCCCAACCCCCCTGTACACAGTTGTATATCTTAGTTGCCAGTCCTTCTAGTTGTGGGATGTGGAACGCCGCTCAACGTGGCCTGATGAACGGTGCCATGTCCACTCCCAGGATCCGAACCCTGGGCCGCTGCAGGGGAGCTCACGAACTTAACCACTCAGCCACGGAGGCTGCCCTTCATATTTCTTTTTTACTACAGGATCAGATACATATTTCCTTAGTGTTAGGACACATATGTTTCTAGTGTGTGGCATTATGTATAATGGGAAAACACTGGAAGCATCCCCATTAAAGTCAGGAAAAAAATTAACCCAGGACACCCATTAGCATCACTATTATTTAATACTCTGCTAGAGGTACAAGCTAATACAATTAGATTAGTGAAGGAAATGAGTTCTGAAAATTGGAAAGAGTTAAAATTATCACTATTTTCAGAAGCACAATTATTCACTTAGTAAATCCAAGAGAATAAATCAAAAAGCTATTGCAAATAGGAGGATTTTGTAATATGGCTTCAGGTATAAAATATATAGAAATTAATGCCACTCATTAATATTTAATTTTTATACCACTAATTTATATACCAAAAACATCCATTAGAATTATTGGGGAAAAGAGTCCATTTGCAATTGCATCAGTTAGGATAAAAATACAACAGATAAACTTAAAAAATATTCAAGGGCTATCTGTCTAAAAATTTACAACATAGTGTGGGATATAAGAGAACAAGTGAACAACGGAAAAGTTTTCCTACATGGGAGAATTCATCATAAAGAATCACTTTTCCCTAAACTAACCTATAAATTTACTGCAATAGTAGTAACACTCCCAGCAGAACATATTAGGGGATTCCAAGTTACATTGAAAAATCAGCAATAGCTAGGAACATGTGGAAAGTAAGTGCGATCTGACCCAACTAGACTTTAAATTGCAGTGTTGTGTGGCGTTTGTGTGACGCGGGGTGCGGGGATGTCGGTGGCATAGAAGAGAGTCCAGAAATAGCCTCAAATACAGACTGCAATTCTTTACCATATGATAAACGCAGACTACTCAATAAATGATACTGGGACACTGGATAGCCCTCTTCTAAAAATAAATTAGTAAAATGGGACCCATACTTCATACCTTCCACCAAAATAAATATCAAAAGAACAAAGATTTAAATTGTAATAGAAAACTGTAAAAGTATTCACCATAAAATCAGTATTTTTTCACTTGAGTCTTGGGACAGGAAAGGTCTTTGTAAGCATGAAACCAAATCCAGAAGACATAAAAAAATAGATTAAGTAATTCAACTACAGTAGAATCAAATGATTTTTAATGACAAATATAACACACATCAAAATAAAAAGACAAATGAGAATTTGGGGAACATTTGTAATTCATATCACAGACACAAGGCTAATTTCCTTAACAGGTGCAGATCACCTACAAATAAATTTAAAAATATCTAACAACCCAGAGAAAAGTGTACATGAGCAGTTTGTAGATAAGGGGATACAAAGGGTCTTAGACATTTTAAAAGATAGCTAACTTCACTCATAGCTAGAGAACTGCATTAAAATTGTACTTAGATTTTTTTTCACCCACTAAGCATGCAAAGACCAAGAAAGCGGTAACATGGTGCTTTGGCAAGAGTGAGAGAAACAGGCAGGAGTGGTGTGAACTGGTACAGTGTCTGTGGGCAGCAATTTGGGAATGTTTAACAAAATTGCAAATTTGCTTGTTCTTTGACTCATCCAGTCTAGGTATGGGAATTTATCGTATACATATATTTAAACATGTGTGAAATGCTGTACGTGGATCTTCATTTTTTTTTAGCAGCAAAAGATTAAAACAATCTAAATGTCCATGAAGAGGAGACTTGATAAATAATTCCTGGTAGGTCCATTTTTTGGAATTCTCTCTTTAAGTGTTAAAAATCTGAAGCAGTTCTACATGCATTCACATGGGAAGATCTCCAAGAAAACAAAAACACCAAAATACATGTGGCATGAGATGCTATTTCAGTAGAAAGCCCTTTTATGCATATTCTTGGAAGAATTCTCCATAAATTGGCAGTGGTGTTTCCTTCCAGGGATGTTTTGGGGTAGGGGAGCACTGAAGGTGGGGAGAAAGCTCGCTTTTCACCCAGACCTGGTGGTGTCATTTGATACCATGTGTTCGGATGCGCTAGTCAGTAAAATAAGCACTTTTTTGGTGTTTGTGCAGAGAGAGATGGACACGTCGCAGGGTGCTTTAGAAGGCCTGCTTTCGACATCCTGCCGCCCTTGTCTATGAGCAATGAGAGGCTGAGTGAACGTTGAGGGCGAGCTCTCTGCTCACTTAGAGGATACTTAGTGGTTACCACTACACCTTCTCTGCAAAGATCTGCTTGACGGTGATGAGGTTTGATGATGACAACTCAGATAAGAGCCTGATTAAAAATTCCTTAAACCCAGCCGAGAAGAACGTAGATCAGTGGTCAGGGGTAACAGTTTCTGGACGGTGGGTATGTTGCTCATAACTGATTTATAGCTGTATCCATTTCTGCAGAGGTTTGAGTTCTGGCCCTGAGCTCCTTGAGGAACCCACCACTATCACAAATTACTCTCCTGGAGTGGTCTGATAAACAAAGCACTTTCAGCTCAGTTTGGTTACTTCCGTTTTAAAGAAAAGGCTGCAAGATTGGCCAGCTTGGCAGGGGAGCTTGTCGTTTGCAACACTCCTTTACCTTCTTTTAGGTAACAGAATCAATTCCAGACCATAGCTCATCATTGCTAACCAACACCTTTGTAACTTCAGTCACAGTGGAGCTGCATGTCATGTGGTCAGGCTAACCCCATGACTTCTTCTGAAAGTCAGGAGAAATTTCCCATAAAGACGTCTTTCAGAGGCCGATCATGTTACTATCTTGCAGTTGGCTTGGTGGAGAAACAATTCCATCTAGAATTTTATGAAACTGGTCGTAGAATTTGATCAGCTTTGGGAGGGGACCAGAAGTGCTCACGCCCAAACCTTCAGTAGAGTTGACAACATCCGGTCCCTTAGAGGCAGGGGCTCAGCCAGGAGCATTTGCTGTTGCTGATGTCAAGTAGAATAGCCACTAGCACTGAGCAAAAAAAGCAAGAAAAAGAAATGATGGCTAATATTTATTGAATTCATACTATGTACCACACACTATCTAAGCAGTTTATAGGTATATCTCAAGTAGCTTTCATAACAATTCACGTTGTACAGATGAAGACACTCGAGCAATGCATGCAGACTCATGCTAAGATGCATCAGAGTGGGGATCTGAACCAGGCACACTCTCTCCAGAGCCCACGGTCCTACTTCCAGGGACTCACCCTCCAGCAGGCAGCGAGCATCTTTCCTGTCCCTCACACGTGGGTTAGATGCCAGATGGGGGCACATGATCACTGCACTGAGAGAGTTTGTGTGGTGTTCGCGGCCCCACTTGACTGTTAGGATTTGAGCCAACACTTGTGGAGACTCCTCCAGATGTAACCGGTTCAGAGACACTTTTGATTAGACGTTGTTTTTCAAAGGGTAGGTCATTCCTAGTTCCAAGCAGATTTGTGCAATAGTTATATCAAGACAGGTGGCATGATCTATTCCTTTGGAACAGGGGTCACTTAGCTCAATCTAGAGCCTAATGTCCCTTGGCAGGGCCACCTCGGACCACCTCGGACCACGTCAGGGTTGGGGCGTGGTTGGCAGAAGGAAGGGCAGAGCACAGAGACCCCAGATCTTCCTCTCCCATTTCAGCTAGGTCAACGCCACTTAGGTCTATTCTATATATTAGAGCTCTGTTTAAGTTTTCTTTGGGGGAAAAAAGGTTTTTCTACCAAAATTCCAAAATAATTTTGGAAACTGCTATCTTAGAGAGACTAAGGTTTCCACAAGCAGGCTCCTCCCAATCCTGTTCAAGGACTTGGGGAAACTAGTTGGAAGGGGTGTTGAGGACAGGGCTGCCAACAGCTGGTCAAATGGAGGCAGGGTTTACCACTGTGGTCCAAAGTGGCGTAGTGGATGTCAGTCTCTGAGTCTACAGTCCAGAGGATGCAGAAGCACCCTGCAGGAAGTCAAGGAGAGAAGAGGCTGGGAAGAAGGTGTGCATGGAGCAGTCCAGACATGTCAGGAGGGGCATGGCTTTTGCTTTTCCTGTGTTGCAGGAGTGGGTCCCGGTAGATGCCGAACATTCTACATGCTACTGTGGAGGGCAGAATAACAGCCCCAAAGATGCTATCCTGATCCCCAGAAACTGTGGGTGTGTCACCTCATGTGGTGGAGGATCTTGGGATGGAGAATTATCTCGGACCATCTAGTGGGCACAACGTCATCACAAGAGTGCTGCTAAGGGAAAGAGGTAGGAAAGAGAGAAGGGGATACAGCCCTGTGGAGACCTTGATTTTAGCCCAGCGAGACTGGTTTTGGACTTCTGATCTCCAGAGAATCAGGATTCTCTGAAAAAGAACGCATTTGATTTTCTTTAAGCCTTTCAGTTTGGGACAGTTTATTGCAGCAGCAGTGGAAAAAGAGGGAGCTACTCAAGGCTGCAGGCAGCATCGCTAACACCTTGGTCCTTGGGTGTGAGCATGCCCAGGAGGTCGGCACCCCCACCCAACATCAGCAGGGAGTTCTCGGTGTGGGCATAGGGTTATCCTCAGCAAGAGGTTTCGGCTACTCAGTTCTGTCCCAAATGTGGGGCTCAGCAACCTTGGCCAGAGACTGTTAAAATGCTGTGAGGTTGTGTTTGTGGATTATTGACGTGCCGGGGCGGCAGCCTGTGCCTCCCCTCAGAGCATTAGCAAGAACTGGAGCAAATCCGGCCGCATCCTGACTGGTCCCGGCTGAGTCCTCAGAATATGATACAGGTCTTTGATGTGCTGTCCTTTGGTTAGCTGAGACCGGCGGAAGGGCTGCCACACGGATCTCCAGGCTGAGCCGCAGCATTTCCTGAGTCCTGATGACCTGTCGCCCGCACGTGGCCCTGGACGGATGGGCAGCACCTATGTTTTACCAAAGACAGAGGCGTTCTCTAATTTTGGAGATGTGCAATTTTACAGAATAGGGGCTTCTCTTGGGACCTTCTCGGGGTACCTAAATCATAGTCTACTTGAGGGGAGAAAAGTGGATGTCCTCGTCCTGTGGTGTGTTCAGTGTGTGAAGTCTGTGCCTCTGAGCGATGCGTGACGGCGGGAGGGAGAAGCGTGGTTTCAGGGATGCCATCGAACGCTCTCGGCTCACGTGACTCGGGCAGTGAGTGATGTTGCTGTGGGGAGTGTTTGCCCTCGCAGCTCTGTGTACTTAGGAGATTTGCAGGAATCCCAGCAGCTGAGGCCCAGGACATAAGTCCACGGCCGTCAAATTTTCCTGTGTGAACCAAGAAGCTGTTTTTGGGCACAGAGTTTTACCAGCTCCTAGGGGAGGAGGATAAATGGCTCTTGAAAGTGGATTTGACTTCCTTCCAGTATTAAGATTTTCCTACAGAATCCCATCTGTGCAACTGAAAAATGTATTTTGTTGACGGACATCTCAGACCTTTATGGCATTTACAGTATTATTTGGCCTTACCCCTCTCTTATTATAATATTTTTAGTCTATAATCATAAGAACTCAGTAGAACCAAAACCTACTGTTTATTGACCTCACACATTTCTTTCTGGCCTCTCAGCCCATCCCAAGTGCACCTAAGTGCAAGCGGAGGCCATCTGGGCTCCCATGGGTCTCTTCTGAGGATGCAGGTGAAGTTTAGGCAGATGAGGTCCATCTACTGGGTGGCAGTTTGGACGAGAGATTCAGGAGAAGACAGACTTGAGGCCCCACAGTTTTGTCCATAACGGTCCCGTGGCTCATGCCCAAGGATGCCGTGCCACATTGCCGGCACCTTGCAGAGCCTGGCGGGCCACCCTGGGGTGAGGCAGCCCTGATGGGCAGAGTGGAGCGGGCCCAGGCTCTCATGAGGGTTCTGGAGCCATCCTCCCAGGACTGGACCCAGAGAGGACCTGTGATCTCTGAGGGCCACAGCTGAGGTTCCACAGCAGAGGGTGGCAGGGCCAGAGAAATCCACCATTGGGTGGTAATTCAGGTCCTACTGGCTCGTCTCTCCGTGTGCCTGCAAATGTGACTGTGTCATGCTGCTGAGGTCACTGTGGTAGTTGTTCCCAGGTCGTGTCTAAGGTTCCACAGGAAAGCGAAGGGCATGTTTTTGTGTTGGCCGCTGGACGTAAGTGGGTTGTGGGCCACACAGCACGGAAGCCACCAGGAACGCGGGGCCTCCTCAGGCCTTTCTCTGTGGGGAGTCCTTGGGTTGGCCACTCACAGTTGCTCTGGAGCAAGGACCGGTGACCACGGGGAGGGTGACACCACAGGGAGAGGAAGGCACTGACCAGAGAGCCTCCCACACTCTCAGGGCATTGGGCATATTCGTCTCTAGGACCTGCTTCCTCTTGTTTTGTCCGAGTTGTTAAATGTTCTGCTCATTCCTTTCCTCACTCTCCATCTTTCATTAATCACGATGTTCTGTAATGTGGAGAAAGAACACCCACTCACGACCCCATGCTTTCCATAGATTTCTCACGTGTGTGTGACGCCAGCTGCTCTTGTCATCGCTCTTCAGCTCAGAACTGCTCTCTCAGTGGAACCGCTGCTCAGCCGTGTTCTTCCCTCCTGACTAATCCTGAGGATGTGTCTTTAAAGGACAGTTTAAATTCTTGTTATTTTACAGGTAAAGAAAGGAGCGTTCAGCAAGAGGGATGCAGAGGACTAAATGATTGATGCTGGTTGCCTCACTTCGCCCTCGAAACAACACTGTCAGGTGAGTTCTATCATCACCCCCATTTCGTGGATGCAGAAACTGAGGGACAAAGTGGAAAGGTAACTTGTTGGCCATCGCAGTTCCAGGAAGGTCGGAGTGGGGCTTTGTACTCTGGTCTGTGCATCCCAGAGGTGGCATCATGCCCTGTGGAGCACAGCTCACCACAGCTCCGGCATGGGCTGCGTTCCTCGGTCCCGTGCCATGCTGGCTGTATCCCGGGGTCTCTTACCTTCCAGGACGCTTGTTAACTTGATGGACGCTCAGTTTGGGATGCGTGTACTCGGACTCTTAGGAAGGGCTGTGAATGTGAGCGGTTGCACTTAAGCGACGGTCTGGACAGAGCTCTGGGGGTCGGGAGCAACACCTTCTGGGGTGACTATCATCCAGGACTCTTTACAGATACCTACATTCCCACTCTCTCCAGGTTGATTCATCTCAAGGCAAATGATTTCAACTAACACAGTTTGAGCTAATAAAATTCCCAGGAGACTAATATATAAGCAAAAATGTTGATTTATTAATTTAGGTTAAGAAATAAAGCTGTCAAGTGACTGCAAATAGTCCAAACCACAGGCAAGTTCCTTTCTTGTAGAAAAGTTCTGATGGGCTGAGTTATGGGGAGTTTCCTCTTGGTTGGAAAGAAGAGCCCAGGAGGGTTGGGGTACGAAGCCCCTGCCCCACCCACGGTGCAGGTGGACTCGAGCGCAGGGCACACAGCAGCCTTGGCCGCATCTTCAGGAGGAGAGAGCTTGCAGATGCTATTTGTTTCATCTTGGGTGTTGCTTAGCTGACATTCTCAGAAAACAGCGATGGCTTGGCCTCAATTCTGGAGGTGCCCTATGCCCCGGTGCGTCAAGCACAGCACAATCCAGCATCATCGTGTCATTTATGTGGACTTTTGGCCAGTTCTTTCCTCCTTCACCAACAGGCATTTTATTTTTCAGTCCTGTAAGATTTCCCTTCACTCCAGTCCCAAATGGGAGAGAGGTTTTTCCTGCCCACTCTGTGTGTGCTGGAGCCTCTTTATCGCGCCATCTTCAGGGCCATCCCGCAAGACCGCGTTATAGATCACACGGCATTGTATCTGCCTTTCTGTGCTGGTAATGGGAGACATTTGGATGGCTTCCAAGGCAGGATTCTGCTCCATCCTGGGGCTGGCCATTTTCGGGGGGCCAGAGTCTCTGAATGCAAGCCGTCAAAAGCACCCCGCCTTTCATTCCCATTTATCTGATTGGCGCTTCTTCCTCCCCTGGGACAGTTGGCCTGTGGAAGGTGTGCAGATTGCCCTCCTCTGGGGGACCACAAGTAGACAAGGAGGCCCCCCCAGTGCCTTTCTCACCTAGGGGGAGTCCCCGCCGTGCATGTAACAAACTTGGAAAAACTTGAGGTCAAACCCCAAATTTATCATTTTGGATAAGTCAGCTGGTCCCTCTCACCAGATTGGAGTGGGGAAGGTCACAGATTTTTCATAGTTGAGAGCAGGACTAAATGAGATGAGGGCTTTGTCACTCTTGGACTGATCTTTGCCGAACTGCAAAGTGGTAATATTATTGTTGTTGTTGTCACTGTAACTATTTTGTCCGAATCCTTTGAAATAATCACCTTGTCTAATTTGAGCCTCTACTCCTGAGGCTGGTCACACCCCCTGTGGACTTTCTGACCTGGATGAGCTTTGTCTGCTCTGAGGCACATGATGTGGGCTTAGGGGTGGAGATCAGCCAGTCTAGCTCTGTTCTGAGCTGATGTTGTGACCTTAGGCGAGTGACTTTATTTCTAGCTCTCTCTGTTTTCTCATTGGCCACATGAGTTTTGACTGGGTTATTTTAGTATTCTTACCAGCTCTGACAGTCCATCAGTTTTCAGTTTTCAACTATCACACGGTCGTGAAGCTCAGGGACAGGATGCAGACAGAGTCAGATGGACCAGAGTTGGTAGCCCAGATCCACGGATTACTGCCCATGCAACCCCAGCCAAGATACCTCAAGGGTCAATGGTGTGCTGGGGGCACCAGCTGCCATGGGCTCCTGAGAGCCTATATTTAAATTTTCAGGAATTTTGTGAGAATTTAGTTGTCAAATGGGTTCATTATTGAAAATCAAATTATATAGATTTATAATTATATAAATTTGTTAACTATATCACAAATTATATAAACTTACAATTAACAATAAAATTATATTAAAAACAAAGGCAGTAATAGGTCAAACTCCTTGCCTCCTAATCACTGTACTGAGTGTCATGCTGTCTGCATCTTCACGTTGCTTCCGTCTGTCTAAAATGTGTGGAGGAAAGGCCACATCCTTCGCATCGTCTCCCCAGCCCTCTGTCAGTGACGTCATGTTGGTGAGCAATCGGCCACCTGGGGAATTGGCAAACTCTACAAACCGAGGGTCAGACTGTGTTTCAGCGTGTCCTGACACACCCCTGCCTGTGGGGCTCAGCTCCTGCCTGAAACCAGATGGGTGTGGGCGCTGGAGGAACCGGGCGCAGCGTTTGGGGTTCAGGGGCCAGCCGGCGAGGCCCCTTCCCCTCTTGCTGTGCTTGCTGGGGGACAGGGGAGGCTCAGCTCAGACCATTGATGGAAACATTCCCTAAAAGCTGCGGTTTCTACACTTTTGTGCATAAAAATCACCAGGCAAGCTTGTTAAAAAACAACACCCAGTCCTCATCCCAGAGATGCTGATTCTGAAAGTCCAGGAATCGGCATTTTAAAAAGCCTCCCAGTTGCCCCCAGATCACCCTGAGAAAGCCTCCTGGGTGTGGTGCGGGAAGTAACTCCGTTGGGGCGTTTGGTTTCAACGTCTCGTCACGCACCCTCACACCAACACATCCTTCCTGGCAACATGGCCGTCGCACGCGCTTACAGTGCAGAGCAGGAGCTCATGAACCCCGGGAAAGTGCGTCAGCTCGGTCACCAGGGCCCATTTTCCTACTGCTTCTCATTGTTAGACGCCAGTAATATGTCAATCACAGTATGAAGTCACAGAATGCCTTGGTGCCTGAATTCAAATTTTAAGGAAGAGTGATGAGAACCATCTCACAAGGGGCTGTTTTGCTGGCAGTGCAGCGTGGAAGGTTCTGGAGGCAGACCCCTCAGGGCGGCTGTGAAGCACAGCCTCTCAGACTTCAGACACTCCCCACGTGTGACGACCTGGGGCCGTTGTGACAAATCTGTGCTGCGTTTCCAGGAAGGAGCTCCTTGAGATGACACTCCATCCCTGGTGGGCATTATTGCCCGTGTGAGCCCATTTCTGTGCTGTGTTTGTGAGGACCGCTTCCCCGGGGGGCTCACAGCCCTGCCTCTCACTGGGTTCACCTGAGCAGCCTGGAAAACAGCTGCCCGCCCGGCCGCCCGCAGCAGCTGAACCGGGATCCCTGAGAGTGGGCCTGGGCGTCAGGGGGTCCGGTTGAGACCCCAAAGAGCAAGGTGGGCCCTGAGCGGTGGCGGGGGGGCACCTGAGGCTCCTGGGACTAGAGACTGAAGGATGAAGCTTCCTCTGGTGACTGAAAAGCGTGGAGTCGTGTGACAGCTGATGCTCCCTGAGGTCTGGGGGCGCTTGCTGTCAACCCTCCCTGTGTGGAGACCATGGATATATAGATATTTAATGTCTGTGATACATAATATGTACTAATTTACATACATACCGTACAATCTTATATTTATATATAAGTTCACATATATATACACATATACACACACACACATACTCAATTTTTGCCCTCCTACGAGGACTCCTTTGTGGGGCAACGCAAACAGCTCTTGGCTGAGGGAGGCTGGTCCTCTCACGGTTCCTCCACGCAACCCTGTGAGCCGGGCAAGTCGGTAGCGTCTCCTCTTACTCATCCATAAAAGAGAACTTGGACTCGATGCCCTGCAAGATCCTTTTCATTTAGCTCCGGAGTTCCGTCATTCTGTGGTTCCAAGTGCTCCAGCACCCTATCCTCAGATGATACCGAAACTTCATATGTTTGGGGCGATCGGAGCTGGTGAACGGTGTGGTCTTGCCTTCATCTCTGCCCGGCCTCTATCCTCACACCAGTAAAGGAGGTGACATGGATTCTCCCTGTCGGTTTGGCTGATGGAAACATCTGGAAGCTGTAAGGAGTGCTCTGTGGCAGGGTCTGCTCTCTGTTCCCAAAGATGGAAGCCTTGCTGCCTTTCATGACCTTTTCCTCCAGGAGACTTTCATTAGGGGTGCTGCAGCCTACGAAGGCGGTAGGAATGAGATCCTTGTTTCACAGTTACTAGCTGCTAATTAGGTTGGCACGAACTTGAGCGGAACTTGAATGAAACCAGACCCTTGGGTGGGTGTATCTCACTAGGCATCCGGGTTGGAGGTGGATCCCACAAGGAAAGCCCACAGGCCTGCGTCAGTGACCCTGGCACAGGACCCAGGCCGACCTGACCTTGGGGGATGGACCAGACCTCAAGGACAAGGGCTTCCTTATCTCAAACCTTGCACTCCATTGGGAACATGTGATGTGTTGATGCCCAGGCCTAGAGCCTGGAACCTGCAGGTGCTGAGTAAATGGTAGCTGTTGTGATTATTTCTGGAGGGAAACTCTCAATAAAAGTGAACCATAATGCTGATTTTTATTCAAACTCATTGACAAAGGGTTGTGATAGAACGAAGCATTAGAAGAATGAAGAGCGTATTTGCTGTTTGCCATAGTTTTGTGTAGCGTCCACAATAGCTCTAGGGGAGACAGGAATTGTCATTTCCATTTTAAAGATGAGGAGAACGGAGACCCACAGAGATCAACCGATGTGCTCAGAGTCCCACGGCTGATGTGTCTCACGCCCGCCGTTGAGCAGAGTGAGGGGACGGTGGGAGGAAGGTCCTAGAGAGGTGGCTGCTGTCGGAGGGAGGGCCACGTGGGGCCCCGGGAAGGCTGTCACTTTTCCCTGAGTGAGACGGAGAAGCGGGTGGGTTAGGGCCGTGTTCTGACTCACGGTTTGAAGGAATCGAAGAGGCTGCTCCGTTGGAGACAGGCTGCCAAGGGGACAGGCTGGACGCAGGCAGGCCAGTTAGCAGACTGACGCAAGAACTTCCTTTTCTAGGTGTATTTTGATGATGGGGTAGTGGGTTTGCTGAGGGACTGAACGTGAGATGAGAGGTAAAGACTTGAGACACGAGTCCCTCCAAGGGTTTTGGTCCCGGCAGCGGCTTCCTCTCGAGGAACGGTGAGTGCTCCAGAAGGACCAGACAGAAGCTGCGAGGCCTTTTCTTGACGGGCGGGTTGTCGGGGTACTGGTTTGACTCTACGATTGTGGAACTGGGCTGTGGTGGAGGCAGGGGACCGGGCCTTAAACGGAGCTCAGCCCAGACCAGCTCTCGTGGGTCTGCAGTGAAAGGCACAGCCACTCTCACTGTGAAGAACGCATCCCACACGTTGAATGTGCTTTACAGTGTCATTCTGTCTTATATTTTGGGGTGATGGTGGAGCTATTGATTAAGAAAATAAAACCTTTTATTCAAATAAAACTTCATGTGGAACTCCAAATCAAAAGCCAGATCAAAGAGGATCTGCTCGGAAGGTGGGATGGGGGAGCTTCCCCCTGAGGGGCTGTAGCTCTGAGGAACACAGAGACCACCGCTCTCGGGATGCTGGGGCCGTGGTGTAATTGGGGGAGTGGTGAAGGCAGGCATAAACATCTGGAGGGAGGAATGGCCCTCAAAGTGAAGGTGGTTGATGCTGGAGACAGAAGCAGTCTACTCCACAGGTCTGCTCCACCAGGTCTGGTACTGTGTCCGCACAGTTCCTGGTTGGACCCACACCTCAGGCCGCATATTGCATATTTGACCCCCCTTTGTATAAAACCTATAAAAGTGCCCAGTTCTGAGTACTAAAAAGTACTGTTTCTGCTCTGGATGGAGACGGCGTCAGAGCAGGGCACTTCTTAGTCCAGTGTGAGGGCCACCACTGCACCACCAACAACGGACCGACTGGCTCAGCTCCGGGCCTTGCTGGCGTGACTTCCTCAGCACCAGAATCTGGGACAGGGGCTCAGAACAGCTTAGAGCTTTTGAAAAACTTAATTGAGAATATTGCAAGGAAGAGTAAATGTGTATTACAGTAGAGGTGTAAAATCTTGGATGAATGGATACACAAAATGTGGTCCATCCATTCAATGGACTGTTTTTCAGCCTCAAAGAGGAAGGACATTCTGACACCTGCCACAATATGGATGAACGTGGAGGACATTGTGCTGAGTGAAATGAGCCAGTCACAGCAGGACGAATGCTTTATGACTCCACCTATATGAGGTCCCTGGAGCAGTGAATTCACAGAGACAGAGAGGAGGAGGGTGGAGCCGGGGACTAGGGGAGGAGGACGAGAGGAGTTATTGTCTAACGGGGACTGAGTTTCAGTTTGGGAAGATGAGAAAGTTCTGGACGGATGGTGGTGATGGTTGCACAACAGTGTGAATGCATTTAATGTCACTGAATGGTACACTTGATGGTTAAAATGGTAAATTTTAGGTTATGTATGTTTTACCATGATTAAAAAAAGAGGAAACAAACAAAAACCCTGGGCTGCCATCCTGGAAACAAAGGAATCATAAACCACGTGTGGCAGCAGGTACTAATGATCAGTTCTGGGGGCGGGGTGTCAAAGAGGTGTCTGTACAGGTGAGGTGCACATCGTTTTCTGGCCTCTGTTTTTTTTTTTTTAAAGATTGGCACCTGAGCTAACATCTGTTGCCAATCTTTGTTTTTTTTTACCTTCTTCTCCCCAAAGCCCTCCAGTGCACAGTTGTATATTCCTGCTGCAGGTCCTTCTGGCTCTGCTGCGTGGGACACTGCCTCAGCATAGCCTGACGAGCGGTGCCATGTCCACGCCCAGCGTCCGAATCGGCGAATCTCTGGGCCATAGAAGTGGAGCACGCGCACTTAACCACTCGGCCTCGGGCCGTCCCCTGTCCTCTGTATTTGTGATGGCTGCGTCTATGGCTGGTTGACGTGACAAGGGCTTCCCTGGCTGGGCTCTGACTGGCCTTTGTACATTTGTCCAAAAAAGCTGCACCTGAAGACCTCTGGTAGGCTTTTTGCCAGAATGGACAGTTTCGATGATGGTGTGTAAAATGTCAAGTGTCCAACGGGATTTATGAGCAGCTGAGACGACTGCCATCAGGTCGGCAGAACTAGAGGCTGGTTTCCCTCAGCGCAGGGTGGGACCTGCTCTCAGGTGAAGGTGCCGTGCTTCCTGCATGATGCCTACAAAGACCCCTGGATGGTGCCAGCTGCCTCCCCGCCTGCCAGGAGGCCACCTAATGCAGCCAGTGGGTGACTCATGAGACACCACAGACCCTGTGGCCATTTGTGGGGGCTTTGCGCTATTCTGTAGCAAGTCCTTGGGGATTGTAAGTTAAAAAAAAAGCTCATTTTTCTGGTGATTCTGGTGAAACTATGATGGCATTATGTGTGTCCTGATCTTCCATGTTCCCACGCAAGGATCTCATCAGTCAAGAAACAGATTCATTTCCACAGTTGACTTACCACGCTGTGATTTGATAACTAGGATGCAATAGGTTGGCTACGCTGATGAAGCACCCACAGAGGGCGTGTTGAACGCGGCTCGCCTGCGGAGATGCAGCCTGACTCCTAGGAACCTTCTCAGCTTCCGTGGCTGGGGACTCCTTGCAAATCTGGCCTTGTGTTAAAAATATAATTCCACGGGCTGGTATAGCACAAAATCACCATGACCAAGATCAATCTGAATGGAGGAAGCGAAAGAGGGTGCAGGGGAAAGTGAAATTCCCACAGCGGGAGGATTGCCCGCTGTACCTACTTCTCTTTCGTGATAAAGCAACTCTCTAGATCATCCACAAGCTAACTTTCTGCACTTGAATTTGTGTCCCCCTCAACTCACTTGCAGCTTGGATAAGAATCAGAAGTCAGGGGGAGCTTACAAAGTATTGGGGGGCATTATTGTTGTGCTAAAACTAATTAAATAAAAGACATTCATCAGAGGTAGAGCTGTTTCCTTGTTGTTACACTGCACCCCTCAGCTGAGTCCAGGTGAACACAGGAGTATCGTTTGTTAAACAGCTTTAGCAAAAACTGCATTTTAGCAGCATGAGTTGTACAAGCCAGATAATCTGTGATTGTTAAAAATGGTAAATCACTTTGGGTAAATTAAAGAATAGAGCAAAGTGTCGTGCTCCATGAAGGGAGCCCTGGGAAAGGATGTTGGAACACGGCAGAAAGAATGGAAGCTCCCGCGGGGTCCTCTCCTCCCCAGAGCCTGCTGCTGCCCGGGCTTTGGAACCAGTCAGTGAGCTGCTGGCAGGACCCTGTGTGCAACAGTCTGCAAACTGCTTACTCATCCCACACCGGGTTTGGAGAGCTATTGCTGTTGAGACACTCACTCCCTCTGCTCTGTCTCCTCTCTCTTTCCTCCCTTGCCTCCCTCTCTCCCTCATCTTCCATTCACTTTAACGGTTGCATATTCCGTCTTCTGAATGGACCACTCTACTGATCCATTTCTCTTCCAATGGACATTTGGGTCATTTCTCGTTTTTCTTTCTTTGGACCAGTTCTGCTCTGACTGTTCTTTACATGGCTTCCTGTGCACCTATGTGAGCCTTTCTCTAGGGTTAACAATTAAAAGTAGACTTACTGGATCATTGCACGCTCACATTTTCAACCTAACTGGCTGTTTTCACAAATTGGCTTGAGAAACATGGAGAACCTTGGGGAACAGGCTGGTTCTTCTCTCCCAGGGCAGGTGGGGCGTGCAGAGTGCGGTGTCTGGATTATTTTCCCTCTTGTGAGGCTCCTTTTCTCTTCGTACCCCAAATTGGACCTCAAAGAATTATAAGCAAATAATAGTGCCCACTCCTGTGAATCTGAGGCTGCTCAGTCATGAAATAATCAACAAGAAAATAGGAATGCAGAACAGGTATTTCCTGGACAACCATCCTAGGAAATAAACCAAACCACTCCCTGGGAGGTTTGTTGTTGAGCTGTAAGAACAAAGACAAGTTTTTCAATGAATCAACATGGTTTCTTAAAATTGGTTCTATTTGAAATATTTGCACATTTCCTTCTTCAAGTCCTGAGGGTAGCAGGAAGGTGTTCGCACACGTGTGGAGCATCTCCATGCCTGGGCTCCTGGGGAACATCCTACGTCTCAGCACAGTCGCTACAGAACCACAGTTGGGCTGACTCTTTGATTTATCCAGATTCTCAGTTAATGCAGGATTTTCTGAAATTTGAGTGGGTCAGGAAGTGGTCCACATCTTTTACTGAAGCTCCGCGGGTGAGTAGGGAGCCTGTGCTGCAGTCAATAGCCCTATAGGCATGAACACCATGCTGGGTGCAAGCTTCACTTGAAATGCAGAAGGGATGGAGGGAAAAGATGACAAGTCCAGTCACCGAGGCCACCTTCTAAAATGGTGATTTGAGGCATGAAGCTCTTCTTTTTCCCACTTTCTCTGGCCTGGAATATCAGATCCTGGTCCCCTGAATCCAGACGTTAAGCTGCCTGGCCAGGCCCGTGGTGCACGCAGGCCTGTGAGGATAGGCCACCTCAGTGTTCAGGTCTGATCTGGGACTCCACCCTAACTGCTTCCCACTTACCTGCCACAACCTGCGCCCACCCCCAGTCCTCTGCTGCCTGGGACTGTTTTCCCCTCGTACCTCGTACTCCAAGCACAGGCGTGTATAAGTGGGTATGACCCCTGTGGTTCTGTGCCTCCTCTCCAGGCTGCCTTGAGTGAAGACCATCAAAGTTTCATAAGATCTCTTAGAACTTTCCCACCATTGCTCTGTCCTGACCTGACCCAGCTGCTGCGTTTGAGCCGGCAATACAGAAACATATTCACGCATCTCCTTCCCTCTCTCCCTCCCTTCCTCCCTTCCAGCCATCCACCCATTTGACAGCTGCTGACTGAGCTCCTATGTGTGCCAGATGCTGTTCTAGAGGTTGAGGATTCAGCAGTGAAGAAAATACATCCCTGTCTTCTTGGGACTTAGATTCTAGTGGGGAAGATAGACAGTGAGTGACGAGACTCAGGAATCCATGATATGATAGTTGTGGTGGTGATAGTTCAGTGGAGACACATGAAGCAGGCCCGAAGAGAGGGAGTCATGGGTCTCCATGTGCGTGTCAGGTTAGGTGACAGGTCAGCAAAGCTCTGTACTATTCGAGGCAGCGAGGGGGCGAGCCGTGGAGGAATCTGGGGCACAGCTATGAGCCAAGGAGGAGTGGGTGCAGAGACCTGGAGGTCGAAGTGTGGTGGGTGAGGTTCAGGCAGCCACGAGGGCTGAAGGCAGGGACTGAGGACAGGTGGGTGGAGATGGGTCCGGAGAGGCCACGGGAAGACTGGGTCGCAGGAGGGTCTGGCTAAGGAGCAGTGAGACCTGACTGAGAACTCAGGCGTTTAGCTCTGGATGCTGCATGGAACAAGGTTACGCAGTGTTTGGAATAGTTTAAGAGCGAGAAGATGTTGGCTATGACCAGGGCGGTACTGGAGGGGTCAGTGAGCAGTGGTGGTCATAGTCTAGATATGTTCTGAAGACAAACACCACAGGATTGGATGTGCAGCGTAAGAGACGGAGAAGAACTCAGGGTGTCTGCAAGGTTTTGAGTCAGAACAACTGGAGGAATAGAGTTGCCATTTTCTGAGATGAGTAAGACCGGAGAGGAGGAGAGAGCATGGGAGGTGTGTGTTAAGACTCCACCAGACACCTCTGCGGAGATTCGGAGGTGTGACTGAAGAGGTGGGCCTGGAGCGCAGGGGAACGACGCCGGCTAGAAACGTGTTTTGGGGGCCATCAGCACACCAATGACAGGTAAGACCCCAGGTCCCGGGGATGCCCCGTGGGAAGTGCGTGGAGGTGAAGGTGAGAAGGTCTGGAGGGCATGGAAAAGCACGGCTGAGAGGTCAGGCGGTTCAGTCAGGGAACCAAGGAGAACCCACAACCGCGAGATGGGTCACTAGTTTTGCAAACATCTCTAAAGCATGAACTCTGCCAGCCCACCGACTGCCTGAAACTCTAAGCCTCTGGTCACGTGGCCACTACAAGGCCCTAGAGGGGGTTCCGGTGGCTTTGGTGAAATGGGTGCTGGGAAGGTGCCATTTGGTTTAAATGCGTCTGAGGGTATGTGGGGCACAGCCTGGGGTGGTGGCCTGAGGCTCAGGGGTTCCCATCGGTGTGATAGAACCGTCCCTTTTCTTTCCAGAACCTGAAGCTTTAAGCTTGGAAGGGACCCTGGAAACCATCTAGTCCTTAGACTGTCTGGAGGAGCAGTGGCTTCCATTGCAGGCTCGGACTGACGAAGGATGCTTCACCCCACACTCATGACTCCCAGACAGGGATGATGCCCAACGTTGTTCAACACGGTGGCCCCAAAACCATTTCCTTCTGGCCTGTCCTCTTTGGATGAGGAACCAGTGCCTGGTCAACTCTTACAGCACCACAGCCACCGCCTAACACAGCCAGTGGCCCAGGTGTGGAGGACTGGCTAGGAAGAGGCCTGCTCTCTGTGTTTCCATGAAGCTCTCTCTCCTGCAAGATGCCCAGGCAGGCTGCACAAGGCATGAATTTCTTGTTCCAGTGAGCGAATTGAGCACACTTCTCAGGCGGAAAATATTTATTGATGGGCTCTTTATCACAGATGTCACCTGAATAAAATAATTTTCCAGGACTCAAGTTGGCTAAAATACAGGTGTCAGGACAGAAACCAATAATTCAATGTAAGATATTGATAGCCACACGCGACACTTTTTGAGAAGCAGCGCCGTTGTGCCATCTATCACCCCAGCGCATTAGGGAACTGCGATGCCACAGGACCTCTCTGCGATGTGCTCTCAGTGCTCCTGGCTGCACGGCCAATGGCTACCGTCCATGCACCACTGTCCAGAGCAGCTGCTCCCAGAAAACCAGCCCCCTGCTGAGCGGGGCCACACGGGCACCACATGCAGGATGTGCGTGCACTTGGCCCCAGGGCCCCTTCGCCAAGGGGCTGCCTGCTTCCTGAGGTGAGGCCGCTTCAGTCTGCTGACACACATGCACACGTGTGTTTGCATCTCCTTGTCACAAGCTGTGCTCCCAGAGCCCTGTGAGGACAGGATCATTCGTGTGTTCTCATTAACACTCTGAAAACGCCTTTCATGCAGTAATTCCACAGAAGGCTCATCCGTTTCCTACAGAAAGAAGCCAAGTTCTATTCTTTCTTAAGGATAACACAGGTGAATTTTTGAGAAACCCACGTCCGGCTCTCGGATCCCTGGGCTGCCCTCGAGCCCCAACAAGTGACCTCCCACAAGCTCCTCCCTGTCTCTTGTCTCCAGGACTCAGATTCATTTTGGCTTCTACATTTATCAGAACAGAAAGTAAGAGGCATAAAAGTCATGAATTGCTCTTCCCTCCTCTCTGAGACAGTGGAATGGCTTAAGGCAGGCAGTGCCATGGGGAGTGCTGTGGTCTGAATGTTTGTGTGCCCCCAAATCCACTTGTTGAAATGCTAACTCCCAGGGGTTGGC
>NC_060275.1:1476968-1479468 GCF_021613505.1 Equus quagga
AAAAAAAAAAAAAGAAATGCTAACCCCCAAAGTCATGGTGTTTGGGGGTGGAACCTTTGGGAGGGGGTGAGGTCATGAGGTTGGAGCCCTCATGAACGGGATTAAAGTTCTCATAAAAGAGACCCCACTCCAGAGAGCTCCCTCGCCCCTTCTGCCATGTAAGGACACAGTGAGAAGAACCTCTATGAACCAGAAAGGGAGCCATCACCAGACACCAAAGCTGCCGGTGCCCTGATCATGCGTTCCAGCCTCCGGAACTGTGAGAACCGAATGTCTGCTGTTGATAAGCCCCTGGTGTGTGGCGTTCTGTTACAGCAGCCTGAACAGACTGAGCCAGGGAGGCAATAAGGACAGAGGATGGTATGCATCACACCCTCTCTGCTATAGGAGCCTGTGCCCTCTCGCAGACGGAAACACCTTCCTGTGTGCACACGGGGTCCGGGAGGGTCCGCCACCGCGAGATACCACTGCAGGTCCCTAAGTTTCAGAATGTGACCTGTTTGCTGGGTCTCATGCGGCCTGGGAGAGGCCAGGCATGCACATTTCAGCACCCTCAGCGGGCATGGATGGCGGCTTGCTCCAGGCTGCACAGATTGACCCTCTCGATAATACGGTGACCACTGGCAGGAGCATGACATGATAATGATGGCCTGGAAGGTAACCACTGGAGGAAATGATGAGTCCTGCCATCTGAAACCCAAGTTGGTGGGAATAACATACAACGCACATACGTCACCTAGGGGTGGGGGTCGGGGGGGTTCTGGGGGGCCTTCCTCTAGCCGTTTCCAGTCTCATAGATTAGTTTGCTAGACTGGCTAATTGTTACCTTGGAAAAGCATGGAGGGGTTGCAATATAGGACCAGAATGTCTCAGAGTGGGTGGGGCTAAGGGAGTTTGCTAAAAACTTCTGATGGCTGGGGGCGGGGGGTGTGGGCCTCTGGGTGCTCAGGGAAGCTGGCCCAGTGGTGGCTTCGCAGGGCTGCCTGGGGCAGGAGCGGGCTGAGCCTGGGCTCCACAGGATGGCTGGAGGAGACGGCATGAGGGCGACTGTCATCTCAGCGAATCCCCAGCAGCAACGCCCTGTCAGTGCGACTGGGCTTCCAAGGCAGAGAGCTCTGTGTGACCACCTGGCTTTGAGGGCACCCGTCATTAGAGACGATGAGTGACGATTTTGAGAGCAGACCCTGGTTTCTTCCTTGAGAAGGACAAATAAAAAAGTAATTATGGATTTCTTTGCTTTCAGATATCTGTTCTTATTCTTACCCGGCAGGCGCTCAAAAGAGATTTTCATTACATGGCTCATGGTTGGAAAATCGACTTTCCGCTGATAAGAAACTCCTTGCTTTCATGTTGGAAATAGTATGTTAACCCAGAAGTGATGTCTGCCGTGGCATTTCCCAAGGACGATCCTGGAATTCTGAGTGCAAACCTGAGGGAGGGGTCAGATTTGCATTTTGTATAATTGCCACTATAGTGGGTTGATTTGTGTCCTTTTGGTCCTCGGGAGACGTGAGACGTGAGAGAGAAGAGGTTCTCAGGCTCTGACCATGGTGCATGAGATTTGGGGCTTTGCAAGCAACGTATCATATAAAGTGGAAGAAAAAACTCCTCTTTTTTAAACCTCCTACGCAAAGAGATTCAGTTTCTTGAAGAGAAAGATGGTAAGTCATGAGTCTCAGATTTGAGACAATGGGTGTTTTAAACGATTAGGAATACTTTATGGGTCAGGTCCCTGACTGTCAGAAATTACAGGTCAAGAGGGCAGGTGTCTCAGTGTACATAGTAGGATTTGAAGGGTAGGCCATCTTAATGTACAAGGAATGTGATACCAGGCCAGGCCCCTCCGGATGGAACTGAGTGGCTCCGGGGGAGAACCCACCCCAACCTGCAGGTTCCCACAGTTCTGATGATGAAGAAAAGAATGCAATTCCCATTCACGATTCCTGAGAAGAAGGGACCCTGAACAGCCCTATATTTGAGGGGACTTCCCTTAACTTTGAAAATGCTTCCATGAAGCCCTTGACTCTTCTGAAACTTTATTTATAATTTCAGATTTTTTTTCCAGGCTCACTGATTTCGCTGAGATGCTTTCAGCAAATTTGTAGTAAGTGTCACCATATTGTTTTCGGTGAAGTCTGAAGATGGGACGCGTGAGAAGCACCTCATCTTAGACTTGTAGAAACATACTCCTTGAAATAGTGCTTCGTGTGTGGGCTCTGTCTACTCAAGAGCCTCACACAGACTCGGACTGGGAGGCTAGCGGTGTCTGCTGACCACACCCCTTTACCTGATGGTCTACCTCACACCTGCCAGATGGTTCTCTCATCGTCCTTTCTGTTTCAGTTTCTTCTCCTGAGAAACGAACTCAATACCCTACTTACTAGATATAATGCTACATCCCAGGTAGCATCTCAAAGATGATTAAAAATGCCCTTGAACATCCCAAGTGAGCAGGACATTGACGTCAGTTGATCAAGATGAAGTTTTGGAATAACAAAGC
>NC_060275.1:1484468-1545116 GCF_021613505.1 Equus quagga
CCATACTTTTAAGATATGCAAGAGTCAGATTACTATTTTTCAGAAAAAGTCCTCCTTGATCAAATTGTGATGATAACATTTCTAAATAGGGCAGATTATTTCCTGAAAGGATCCAAATAATTTCAAATAGTTTGAATAACCTCTAGACATGATATAAATTCAGCTCTGGGTACTCCATCATTAACACACCTGGTTGGCATTATGAATTTGCAGATTTTACCACTAAAGGAAAGGGTGGAATTTCAGCGTTCTCTTTCCATTTCTAATTATCTTCAAGTGAAATTCACTCCTCTAGTCTCTAACCTTTCAGATAATCTTTCTGATGCATTTTCCTCTAGGTTTCTCCATTCTTTGCTCTCTCTCTCTCCACCCTGTGTAAGAAATATTTGTTAGGATTTTTCCACTTAAAATTATTGGTTGGAGCAGAATTATTTCTGTCCTTCAGAAATAATACCTCTCTACCCTAAATGAATATTTTCCCCCTGAAAATACGTTTGGGGAAATTAGCCCCAAGAAGCAGCCAGCGCTTGGGAACTGTGTCGTTGCTCTGTGTCCTCGCAGCCTTGATCAAATAAAGCAGGCAGGTGCAAGTTAGAGGAGTTACCGATTATTTATGGCTTTTAGATACTTTGTGGGTTTAGCTGGTGAGAAAAGTTTTATTCCACTCACATGGACAAAACCCAACCAACTGTCTGGGCTGATTAAATTCACATTGTTGCATGAGCACATGGCAGGCAGGAGGAAAGTTATGAAATCTCACTGCCCGTGCCATGGCAACTGGGCAAACAGCTCATGGGAAGAATGTGGATAATAGGAAATAGCAATATTTCTCTTTGTGTTTTCACTGCTGACAGTTTTATCCGTACATCTGCCCAATGTCCAGTGTACAAGCAAGTCTGGGGAGCCTCTCGCTGTCTGTTCTGCTCTCCCTCACCTCGCTCATTTGCTCAGCGAGCTGCCTGGAAGGTGATGTCTATTTAAGTTTCAAGGACACAGACAAGGAAAGTTTACCTTATGAGTAACTGAAGATGGGGTGAAAAGCAGTAATACAGGCAAAGTGGCTGCAATCAGCCATTTAAATGAATCCAATGTGGTGTTATTATGGCTTTTTATTTACTAGGACGATGCTGTGTCAAAGGCAATACATGGTGGAGAGACCAGGACTCAGGAGCTTTGACCTAAAGTGAAAAGCTGGAAAACCCAAAAAAACACAGCTCTAAAAGTGTTGTGTGAATTACCTTTCTTGTTGAGAGTGAAATAAAAAAAGACACACTCTTTCCAACTTTTCCAGAAATAAGTATTACCTACGGTTATTTGGAAACAAGCTCTCTCTCTCCTTTGTAATCTGTCAGTGGCTGTGATTCCAGAACATTCTGTCTTTCCTCTCCACTTTCCTCTCACCAACGGCTCACCTCTCATCTAGTCCCGAATCCCTGTGGGGAGACAAGAAGGATCCCTAGTGATCCAGGATTAGAAGGAGCAGCATGCCCTGTTGTGCAATAATTCTCCAGGACCATGGACAGCAATACAATGGAGTTGGGGGGCACAGTTGTGAAGTTATGTCTGTAGCAACTGCTGTCTGTCTGTAATTCCACACACCCCTGGTTATTGGCTGCTGGGATTCTGTTTGCTTTCCTTTTTAAATTTTCCTAGTACGTATGAATGTAGGTTTGTGTGTCTGAATGAGTGTAGATTGTCACTCTCTTTGGTTAGAAGTCCCTGCTCTGCCAAGTACCTCTGTGTGACCTTGAACAAATTAGTTAGCATTTTTCTTAGGTTCCTTGTTGTAAAATGGGGGTAATAATATTCTATGAGTACATTATGAGAATTAAATAAGATAATTCATGGAAACACTTTGACAATTGCCTGACATTCAGTACGTGCTCGATAAACGTCAGTTGCTATTGTTGTTATGTTTATCAACAGCTCAGGCTCTGGCTGGGTTGGGTGGCTCTCTGTCAAGTAGGGTTTTCATGTCTTTCACCTCTGCAGGTGTCTCAGTGCTCCTGACTCAGTAGGACACTCAGGAGACACTCGCAGCATCTTTTCCAATCTGCTTCTGGTCTTCCACTTTTGGGGATGGAGAAGATAGGAGGAGATTAGGGCTCTTTGGTTTCTTCTGTTTTTTTTTGGGGGGGGGGCGGAACTCATGTTCTGTTATCCTTCATGCTGTTTGCCAGACTTTAATCTGGGCTTTCCTGTCTTCAGTAGCTGCTGAGACCCTGGACTCGTGTCATTCCCTCCTCACCCGGCTCTCCTCTGGTTCCAGCAAAGAAAGTTTATCTAATTGTTCATCAGCCAACCAATCAATCAAATTAGTCAACGTTTACATATTTATTGAGTGCCTTTTGTGTTGACGTATTTTATTTGGTTCTCATCTATCCAGCTAACCTCTCCCCCTATATCCAAACCCTATTTGTATTTGGAGTCTCCTTTCTTACAGGAAGCCTTCCCTGACTGCCTGGGGCTGGCGTATGTCCCCTCACCTGGTTGTTCCTACCGTACTTACCATGCCATCCTGCTCTTGTAACACTCGCCGGGCCGCACTTCTCGTCTCCTGTACTGTAAGCTCTGTCTTGATCTTTGTTTGATTGAACACTGTGAGCTGAACTCACTGTTTGCTTAGATACACAAGGAAACTTAGGACTTTTTAGTCGAGTGTCTCACCTCATGGCGGACATGTTTTAGGATCCCTGATGGGGAATTCACTACCAAAGAGGTAGCCAGCAGACTGCTCTTGTGTCATACAACATCTTTCAGTTGCAATGTAGACCCATTGTGCCTTGGTAAGACATCCATTTATTGCACTTTTTTAGTAATATTGAGAAACTTGTCATAATTTATTTTTTTTCCAGAAGAATCAGTAAAATACACCAGGTATTTATGTAAGTCTGGATGTATATAAAACATGTTCAATTGATCAAGACCCTGGTTCTCAATAAGGAGTGCTTTTGTCCCTCAGGCAACGCTTGGTGGTGTCTAAAGACACATCTGGTTGTGATGGCTGGGGGAGGGATTGTGCTATTGGCGTCAAATGGGTGGAGGCCAGGGAAGCTGTTGAACACCCTACAATGCAGAGCAGCCCTCACACAAAGAATCATTTATTCCCCAAACCATTCTCTGTAATGAATTTAATTCATCAGCTACATCTCTCTATTCCTTTTTCTTTTTCTTTTAATGGATTAAAAATTATAAGGAACTGTTCTGATTTTGGCCAAGAAGGAGTTGTCCCATTCCTCCCAATTCATCACTCTTATAAGTAAAAAACCTTGATCATAATGCGACCAATAAGCATAAGAAGACTGTGAGAGGTGGACAAAAGAAGGCAGACTGGCTAGAGACCTTGAGACTTGAGGAATGATGTCTCAGTGAGTTCTTTGGGTTTCCTTATTGCCTCCAAGACATCCTGGAGGGTTGGGTGGGCACTGCAGAGGCCACCTCAACCCAGAACTGCCAATAGGCAAAATAAATCTCCAAGAAAAGCCAGTTCCCCCTTCGGCAAAGGACTAAAGAAAGGATGGTCCAACAGAAAAAGTTACTCCAACCAAACACTAACAGAAAAATGTCACACCCTCTTTCCTTCCTGAGATTTCAACAAATTCATGTGGGGAGCAGATCTTTTACCCTCTCCTTACCCCCACCATCCCCTCCCATGACCAGCCTGCATGGTGGTATCTGTGGGGTTGAGCACATTGCTAACTTTCCAGTTACCAACCTGAGAAAGCAGGCAGTGCTTCGATTGCTCTGCTGGGATGGTGTCAGTGGGACTCAGCAGGAAGCAGAACCTCTGACCCCACTCAGCAGTGTGAATAACCCCAATTCCCTCTCCCTGGCATCAGCAGTGCCCAACATGGAGTGGGGCTTATACCCTCGCTTGAAAGAATCAAGGTGGTGGGAGTCAGTGTCCTCCTTCTGCTGGCCTGGTGTCAGTGAGGATGAAGGGAAATTGAACTTCTAGCCTATTCATCAATAACAAGACCGGGGTGGTGTCAGCAGGGTCCAGCGGGAAACTAAACTTACACACCCATCTCATCCTTGTGCTGCATCTCAACATGTGACTGCCTGCTAGAAATAGAAACCTTAATAGGAGCCAGAGTGTCATAACATAATATATCGAAAATATCTGGGATACAACCCAAAATCACTCATTACACCAAGAACCAGAAAAATTACAACCTGAATGGGGAAAGGCAATCAACAGACACTAACATTGAGATGAATCACATATTAAAATGACTGGACAAACATTTTAAAGCAACTGTCATAAAAATGCTTCAACAAAGAATTACAAATTCTTTTGATAAAAATAAAAAGTAGAAAATCTCAGCAAAGAAGTAGAAGTTATAAAAAATAACAAAATTGAAGTAATAGAACTGAAAATACAATCACCAAAAAAAAAAAAGAAAAACTTAGCTGGGTGGGCTCAATAGTAGGGTGACGATGACAGAGGAGGGATCAGGGACTTGAGGACAGAGCAATAGAATTAACCAAAACTGAAAAGAAAGAAAACAAACAAACAAACAAACAAATCTCAAGGACCTATGGGACAATAACAAGAGAGCTAGCATATCATGTGACTCTCAGAATGAGAGAAGTGAGAGAGTGGAACTGAATAAGTATTTGAAGACGTAATTGCTGGAAACCTCCCAAATTTGACAAAAGAGAAACCTACAGATCCAAGAAGTTAAGCAAATCCTAAATTTGATAAATCTAAAGAAATATGCACTGAAATATTATAATTAATCTTTTGAAATGAAAGAGAAAGAAAAAATCTTGAAATCAGCCGGAAAGAAATGACGCTACCTCCAGGGGCACACCAGTTCGAACCACAGCAGCTTTCTCACCCGAGACCACGGGAGCTGGGAGGAAGTGACAGAGCACATTTCAGGAGCTGAGACAAAATAACTGTCAACCCAGAATTCTATATCCAGTGAAAATATCCCTCAGAAATGAAGGGGAAATCAAGACGTTCTCAGATGAAGGAAATTTAAGGGAATCTGTTGCTAGGAAACCAACCTTTAAAGAATGGCTACAGGGGGTTCTCCAAACACAAGGGAAGTGATAACAGGAGGCTTGGAGCTTCAGAAAGCAAAGAAGATCAACAGGCGAGTGAAATAGAAGGGAACATACTATACTGCCCTCAAGAGTTTCTCAAGTCATACTTGATTATTAAAGCAAAAATTATAACACTATGTTATGTATGTGGAGGGAATAGCACAATTATATTTAAAAGGACCTAAATGGAATTAAGTTTTCAATACTTACCTCAAGATGGCAAAAGGTTGATACCAGTAGACTGTGACAAATTATGTATGTATACTGTAATACTGAGCAACAAATAAAACTATATAAGGTGATATACTAAAAAATACTACAAATAAATCAAGATGAACTCCTAAAAAATGTTCAGGCAGCCCACAGGAAGGCAAGGAAAGAGAATCAGAGAAATTATAAACAGAAGAAACAAACAGAAAACAAATTAAGTGGCTGACTTGAGCCCTAACGTATCAATCCTTTTCTGAAGTGTAAATGGTCTAAATGCAACCATTAAAAGTTGGAGATTGGCAGAACAGATTAAAAAAGCAAAGCTACGTGATCCAACACGTTGTGTAAGAGGCTCAGTTCAAATACAGTGACATAGGGTTTGAAAGTAAAAGCATGACGGATTCTTGCAACACTAACCATGTGCGTATCACATGCCCCAGCAACCACACCCTTGGGCATTTATCCAAGAGAAAAGAAAATCTGTGTTCACGTAAAAACCTGTAGATGAATGTTCATAGCAGCTTTCTCTTTAATAGCAAAAACTGGAAATAACCCAAGTGTCATTCAATAGGTGAAAGATTAAACAAGCCATGGGACACCCATACCATGGAATCTGAGCCAGCCACGAAAAGGCGGAGACTGCTGAATCTCAAGGGAATTGTCCTGAGTGAAAAGAGCCAGTCTCAAAAGGTTGCAAAAGGTTGCAAACTGTATGATTCCATTCATATGGCATTTTGAAATGACGCAATTATAGAGATGGAGGACACATAAGTTGTTGCCAGGGATTGGAGGTTGGGGAAGGAAGTGGCTGTCCTGATAAATGGGTAGCTCAGGGATCCTGGTGATGGAGCTGCTCTCTATCTCGACTGTGCTGGTGGTCACAAGAACGTGCTCACTTGATAAAATTGCACACACTTGTAAGTCGTGAAAAACTGGTGAAATCTAGAGAAAGATCGGTGGATTATATGAACGTGCATTTCCCGGTTGCGATATTGTTCTACAGGTATACAAGATGTTATCACTGGGAGGAACAGGTGAAGGTGTTTGGAGTCTCTGTACTAATTTTCACAATGATATGCGAATCTACAACGATCTCAATGTAAAAATTTTAAAAATTGTAAGAAAAGCAAATTTTTGTTTCTGGCTAAAATATCTGAAAGTTTCCAATTAATGAGGCAAAAATTGGCCATCTCTCTACTTATTTCTTCCAACTCCCCATCGTTAATCCTTCCCTCCCAGGACAGAGACACCTGGTGCTGCCCTGGTCATGGTGAGCTGGTGGGGCTGGCTCCTGGAGGACTCAGGTGCTTTCGAATGGCTTGGCACCATGGCCCTCACAGACCCGGAGCTGCCCTTGGTGACTCTGTTAAACAAGCTGCCCTCTTCCGGGGCAAAAATGGGGCATCACTTCTTAGTCATTGTGCCCATGAGGCCCTCAGCATCCCCACACTTGAGAACCACATCTGGTTTCTACACATGTTCCACAAGGCAATTCCAAAATGGAGTCAGTCCCGTCAAAATTGTTGGTACTTTAATAGAATCCCCATATACTCTCTCAGCAGCTTTAGGATGCGTTTGCCAGGATTTGGATAATCAGCCCTCATATTGCTAACAGCCATAATACAATATGTTCTGGAGTGGCCCAGCAATCAATTGTTCTGTTACAACCTTAAATTTTTAAAATCTTGGCAGAGAAAGTGATGAAACAGCTTTGCAACGCAAAACCTATGGGGAGTCTCAGAAGTTTTGAAAATAAATGCAGTTTGATTTTGAAGTCCGCATTAGTTTAATATAAGGCAGAACGTCATTGGGGGCTTTTCCTGCAATAATAATCGAAAACTTTGGGATCCAGTTTAGTTGGCCACTAGCTGGCTGCCCTTGGGCACACCACTCACCCCTCTGGGTCTTAGTTTCCTCATCTGTACACAATGAGCTAGGTCTTCAGTTGTCTCTTAAAAGCAGTTTATGATTCTGCAAATTCTTAGAGTTTACTCAAGGAATACGTTGCTCTCGTGAGCTCATCTTTACCAAGCCCTATCCTTGGCCTAAGAAGAAAAAACAAATTTACAGTAACCACAGTTTCCAAGCAAATAAAATTGCTCAAACTAGGTTTGGTTATATTTAGCAAGATCTGATCACCAGCATCGTCATCTTTTTGTGTGTTGGAAACAGCTCTGTGATGATATTCTACAAAATAAACCACTCCTCTGTGCTATAGGGTCTGCAGTAGCTGCCTGTAGGAGTTTGCCTTCCTTCTAGGTGCCTAGAGCTGAAAACGTGTAGTATTTATAAGACACTTTAATCATGTGCGTTTTTTTTACTTGCCTTTTCCCAGGCAATTAGGTGCATGTCATGGAACCATTTCCCAAGCTTCCCCCTTCCCAGCAATTCTAGGACAAGGCAAAATATGTTTGAGCATATTTATTATATGTTTGCATTAAAAAGCTTAACTATCACGAGATTCTGTGTAACTCATATAGTAAGTATGATCAATGTGCAGAGAAGGCAATGGAGACTGAGCATTCCTGAGGTCCATCTCCCCTTCACTTCACCCATCACCCTGATGGACAGGCTCCTGAGACGGCATGGGCACTGGCGCTTGGCTCGTCTCCCACTCTCCTACTCCTCGTGGCGTGAGCTGCCTCCTGGAGGAGCCGAGAAAGATCCTTGCCACTGTCAACCCCTGCCTGTCCTCTGTGCCTCCTCTGGTTCCTCTGTCTGTGAAGTCTTCATTCTTTCTCATCCCAGAGGTCCCAGGGCCCACGGTGGTTGTTGTCCACTTGCCTCCTCTGATGTCCAGCAGAGGCCCTCACGCTGCCATTGCCATCGGCCACCATCCCGTCTCTTCTTTCTGCTCTTCTCTAGCTCTGCCGAGCTTCAGTTCTTACACCATTGGACCACTGGGGACCTGAGTCCTTCAGCCACTGCCTGCCTCAGCTCCCATCGCTGGCTTGTCAGGAGGACATGGAAGGCTGTGCTGTCAGCAAGCTCGGGTGCAGGGGTGAGCGGTGGCGACAAGTTAAGGCAGGAACAAAGAATCGTGTGGACACCTCTCACTGAGCTGCACCTTTGAATCCCCGTTGGAGCTTGGGTTCTCCTTGAAAATTACTCTCTCCCTTTTTTTTGAAGATTGGCCCTGAGCTAACATCTGTTGCCAATCTTCCTCTTTTTTTTTCTCCCCAAAGCCCCAGTACATAGTCGTATGTCCTATTTGTAGGTTATTCTAGTTCTTCTATGTGGGATGCCACCACAGCGTGGCTTGACGAGCGTTGTGTAGGTCCACACCCGGGATCTGAATCTGAGAACCTGGGCCACCGAAGTGGAGCACGTGAACTTAACCACTAGGCCACAGGGCTGGCCCACTTTTGATGTTTTTTTGCTAGACTTTTATTTTCTTTCTCAAACTCACCAGTCTGGTAACCGTATGTCTTTTGAGAACAAACAAACCTATTTTCTCTTGATTGAGCTTTAATTTACTGTATTGTTCTGACAGTTTATAACTTGAAATATCAGAAAGTTTCCCCAAAGTTCATGAATATTTGTCATTATATCAAAGAGATGGATGACCTGACAATGACATTTATGATGGTGTTTGCTATTTTGGAAAGATGGAGAATCATTCCATCTTCATTTAAAGTCTACTCTGAGACTCCTTTGTTAAATGTTATACAAAAACTGGTGTGCTTTCAGACAGACGGCCGGGCTTCTGCTCAGAGCTGTAAGGATTGTCGGTCTTGAACATTTATCTATACTGAAGATACATTTGGGTTCATGATATTATTTCTTTTTCATGGGGACTGCCTTTTTGAATTTAGTAGTGAATTTTGAATTCAGGGATGTAGTTCACATTTTATCTCAAAACATCTTTCATGGTAACTTGCATCTCACACACGTGTTTTTTTCCTTGTGGAAATACAGAAGCATAAAGAGAGAGATTCAGAACTGACATGATCTGATCCCCCTCTCCAGTGTGAGCAGGGGGCCAGTGCACACAACTTCAGCACCCAGAATCAAATCTGATTGAGACCCTGCTGCCTCATATTTAAAAAATTAATGTTAGTCCTCGTTCCCTGAAGACAGAACTCTGTAATGGTGCCTAAGCCCTTTTGTGAACCACGCAACAGATGCAAACACAAGAAAATGTGCAAGACCCCAAATAGCCTTTCCGAGGCGGGGGGCCCTGGGGGAGGGAGAGGCCAGGGGTATTTCTGCAGCCTGGCGGGATGCTAGTTAATGAATTTTTGAAAAGAAGAGTGTGTCAGCTTGGTGGCTGTTGAGCTCTTTCTAACAGGTAAGCAGCAGCTGACAGTGTGTCTAGGAAAGATCACGTATTTTGAATTACTGCTTTCCCTACAAAAATTACCCCGGAAGCATACTTTTTAAAGTTCCCACACTAAAAATATTCAGGAGAAGCAATTTACAAAAAAAATCTCTTTCACTGCTCAAAAGCACTTTTTTTGGGTAATTTATACTAAGCCCTTTAGAATGTCATATTGGTCCTTTATTAGTAACCTTGACAATATGATTAGACTCCAAAAAATGTCTACTTGTTAGTGAAAAGCTTTCATTCTCTACACTTT
Source organism: Equus quagga (assembly GCF_021613505.1). Classification (NCBI taxonomy): domain Eukaryota; kingdom Metazoa; phylum Chordata; class Mammalia; order Perissodactyla; family Equidae; genus Equus; species Equus quagga. The sequence continues at coordinate 1,494,314 of NC_060275.1, forward strand.
AAAGAGGCTGCTCAGCTATGACCAGAGCAGGCTTCATTTTTTAATTTTTTGCAACAAAAAAGCACAGATAATAATAAAATATGTGTTTAGCTCAAGCATTCAATTAAACATATCTGGTAACAGTTAAATAAATGTTGTAGCATCTAGATTTATTTTAACCGACTATTTAGAAGGGTTAATTTGAATAGAACTCCAGCTTTCATTTTCTGAATTAGAATTGACTTTAAATTATAACTGCAAAAATAATTTTGTTAAAATATAGAGAAAATGTAATTTTTAGAAACATTCATTTTCTAGTGACAAAAGCCTTTGTCTTCTTAAGTATTATTTCTTTTTTATTATTTGTTGAATCGCATTTATGTGTTGTTTAAATGTTGCCACAAATAGTGTGAAGCCAAGTTGCTAAAGTTAAACTAAGTGATTATATTTACTAAAAGGAGACAATGAAGGCATCAGCTGCATTAATTGGAAAGCATTTTGATAACACTGATCAAGACCGAGGGGCAAAAAAAAACAACCAAAAAACCAAACCAAAACAAAAAAACAAAGCGAACCCCCCAAACAACACTGCCTACAAACTGAAATCAAAACTCAAACTTCAACCTTCGCAGAGAGATCCTGTTATGCTTTTAAAAAGTCCCTAATATTCTTCTGCACCCCCCCCCAGTCACTTCACTGCCCATATGTTATTTAAATGCTGATAATCTTGTTCATGGTAATTTCAATGAGGCACAGCAGACATATAATGCTTCCTCTTTTAATAGGTGCAAAGTGAGTTATTGTCACAAAGCAGATATGAAGAAAGGATGTGAAAAGAGAATCTTGCCTAATCTCTGTAACGCGGGCTTGTGAGGGTGCTAACACGGCCACCTGAATTATGCATGTCTATTGTGTTCAAATATCATAAATCGGTGCATGAATACCCTCCAAATCATTTTCAGTTCGTGAACATTTATATACAGAGCTCTTGAGCACTGCAAAGACAATTAGTCATATTTGTATGCCGGAATTAATTGAGAGTGAGATGCGGGAGGCAGAACGAGAGAACAAAGCAAGCTTTTTGTCAGTTCTTCCAACTGACAGGGATAATTAGATATATGAAATTGAAATTCCTCAGCAGGGGGTTTCTGTTGACAATGAATTTTCTTTTGATTCCATTCTGTTATTCTTTTATGCTGTCATCTGTGGCAATTTGTTATTCAGCTTGAAGCTTAAAAAAGCAAAGCATTCCGCTTTTATGAGTAGATGATGTCAGTTTGTACACTGCTGGGAAATAGATATTAAATGTAATCTTTAAACTAAAAAAAAAAAAAGAAAAGAAAAGAAATAAAATAAAACCCGTTAAAGAGACAGTGTGCTGTTTACCCAGCCTGCAGAGAAGAAACTTTACAAGAAATAGTTAGAACTTTCTCTGTGGTATTTGAAGTTGTTCAAGCTCCATTAATCCAGGGCCTTGACGACAGCTCCAACTATTCTTCTAAGAGGATGCAATTTAGTGCAGGAAACTCAAGTACGCAATGCCAAAATGGCACTAGACGCGAGCTGTTGCAGAATACCACTATGATCTTGCTTAATCTCATTTTCATTTGCCACTCCATTCTATCTTCACAATACCAAAAGCATTATTCACAGATTATCTTTTTTCCCCTCCATCCAAATCAAATGTATTCTTAGGAAAGGAATGTAAAGAAAACTTCAGAATACGCCCCCCTGCAAATATGGTCTGCATCTATTATTTATCCAGGCTTATTGGTAAACTGAATTTGGAAATATTTTATACCTTAGACTTCAAGATAATGATCATTGAGCTTGCAGCTCATTAACTCTTTGGGGGTCTTTTCATCTGCAGAGAGAACATGCCTTGATGTTGGGTCCACATCTCACCCCTTTGACTAACTACTTTTGTGACTTGTGGGCAAGATCTTTACTTCCTTGAGCCCCTCCCCCTCATCTGTAAAGAGAGACCATGTGAATGGCTGACTCTGCTGTTCTTGTGAGGAGGGACCTAGCATGATGCCTAGTGTGTAGTGGGTACCTCCTAAAATTTAGACCCTGCCACCCTTCTCTGTGAATGTCACTGCTCTTCCCACCCTTTCATTCATTACTTACTATGTTCTCTCCCATTCGTTCTTCGGAAGCACACACATGGAGTATCTGATACTGAGGGTACTGTGCTTGATCCTGAAGATACAGAAGTGAGAAGACAGAAATGGTGCTCAGAACTGGTGTGGTGTTTCTCAAAGAGTGCTTCGAGTACCAGCCGCATATGAATCCCCAACAAAATCTGTTTAAATGCAGTTTCTTGAGCCCTTCACCAGATCTACAGAATCAGATGTTTATAGTAGGGCACAGGAGTCTGAGTTTCTACTAACTGCTCAGGTGGTCCTTGTGCAGGTCTTGGAACAGCTCACCCTCACAAAGAATCTGAGACTCTCAGAAGGTCCTGGGACTGCGGGTGTGACCTTCTGTTTCACCACTAATTCTCTACAACACAAAGAGGCAGACCCTCTCTTGCTTCTGTTTCATGAGTCGAAACGTTCCTGCCAGAGGTGGCATTTATCCAAGCACCTTGATTGTTCTGCAGGCACAGGTGCCACAGAAGGAATGTGCCTTCAGAAAAAGACAACTTTGGGGGCTCCCACATAGCCACTGCCGCAGGTTAGAAGGTCCACTCAACAAGGCCAGTTCAAATCGCTGCGTAAATGCCAAGGATGATCAGAATATGGTAATAAGAATGTGCCTGGTTATAGCCTGTGGATCAAAACACACGGCATGTACGTGTGTTATTTACCTAAAGGAGCATAAAGTCCGGGAGGCTGCATGTAATTTCTGTGCTGATTGTTGTGTCCGAGTTGTGATCACGAGGAAGGAGTCTCTGGAGGCAGTGTTGTTGTCTGTTTTCTGCTTAGATGCATCTTTAAAAACATGGCGTGGATTCTGGAAATAAAATATAAAAATTTCCTCTTTTTCTTTTAAACTTTTCTGTCTTCCTTGCAGTTTCCCTTAAGCATTCTTACCTTTCTTCTGCTTCTGGTTTTCCACTTGATACTTCTCCAGTTTCCTCCAAGTTTGGAAGGTTTGTTTCCCCAAAATGAAAGTTCCTTAATAAAAATCAGCATCCTGGTGACTGAATTAAAAGAAACAACAACAAAAAAATCTAATTTCCGTCAGAAACAAAAATCTCATGAGGTGTTGGCCAACACTGTGTTCCAACTCACCACTGTGCATGTAAATATACCATATAGAACCTCGCTGAATGGGACAATACTGAGCGCAAAGAGCCTCATTTAACGAAGGAAACATTTTATGCAAATTTAAGGAGAGAATGCCAAGAAAAGGAAAAGGTCACCTATTGATATAAGAAATAGTCAAGATAGAAAAACATAGCTGAATACAGATCCATCTGGAAAAATATTTTAGAGAAAGATTCAATGAATTTAAAACCAAGTCAAAAGCCATAATTTCTTTTCAGGATTGAATTAAATGGAAGATCGATGTTTATCTACTTTCCCATTGCAAGTGCTCTGAAGGGTCTAATCGCAATCTTTTAACTTTCTTTAGAAATGTGTCGTTTTATTTGGGTAGGTGGAGGGACTTGGGGCTTGAGAAATGACTCATTTTCTAGATGGCTGTTGCTAATCATTGGGGAGGGGGAGGCCCATAGCAAGAGAACGGATGGATTAGAACGTCTACCATCATTCCGGAACAAACTCTGAGACCCTGCACCGTGGATGCCAGGCAGGACCTTCACGGCGCAGTAATTGCCAGCATTCATTTAACAAATTCTTACTTCTCAGGTGCCAATGGGCACCAAGTGACCATCAGAGACTCCGTACAATCAGACCAGTCTGTTCTAAAGTGGGCTTAACAAGCTAGGCAAAGAGCTCATTTTGAGATGTCTTATCTTCAAGCCCTCCAGAAAGGCATTGTAGCCTGGATCTAAGATAATAGCCAGCATGTGAGCTCTAAGATAGATATTATCTGCTCAATGATCATCAGATTTTAGCGTTTTTGCCCATTGTTGTGACCTATCAGCTAGTTAGGACAAGCACAACATTTAGAAGATGAAGGTCTGAGCCATAAATACAGCTGATCAATAGAAATAAAATAATTGAAATTATTCACCTTGGAAAAAAGAAAGTTAAGTGATGATTAAACGGTAAACATTCATCAATTATGGAGAACAGTTTTATAATTATCTCTGTCTACAATAGAACAGGAAAAATTTTACTTAAATTTCAGCAAGACAAGGTATGTCGAAGAATTTCTTGGTGGCAAGGTTTATTAACATAAGAATGGATATTATAATGTGGGTAGAGCCTGTCTCAAGTGTATTGGATACATTTTGAGGTGCTGGTGACTCACGTGTGTGTAAAAGGGGCTTTTGTCCTCAAAGAGCTCATGGTCCTGTGGGTGAGACAAACCTGGAGCAAATTAAACTGGCAGAGTATGACCAATAGTGTCCTGGCATTGCACTCAAAGTGATGTTGGGGACAGAAGAGAAATAACTGAAGCCCTCAAAATGGAGGGGGCTTCCTGAAGGAGCTAATATTTAGGACCAGGTGGGTTGGTTGGAATTGGATGTTCAAAAGTTTTAAAATGGGGAGAAACTGATCAGAGCTGTCAATGACATGGGTGGCCACACGCCTGGGAGACCGGCAAGGGGAGAGGCTAGAGGCTGACACAACATCCAGAATCACGGAAGATGGTGAAGCCCGAGAGATAGACCCAGGGAGAGTTGATCTGGGATGAGAGAGAAAAGAGACCTGACACGGGCACCAGAGGAGTATTTGTTAAACCGCCCGCCAGGTCCACTGGGGGGCGTGCACATTGACCAATAATAATGGCACTGCTTGTTGAGGGCTTACTGTGCGTGGGAGCTCCACACCACCTTAGCATGTCACTTCACCTTTATAACCATTAAGACCAATGGTACTTAATTTTTCAGATGAGAAAATGAAAACTCAAAGGCAGGAAGTACTTTGCCCTAATTCACACAGCTCACGGGGTTTCACCCCAGCCTGCCTGACCTGGACTCTGAGGCTCGCATAGCGGGTGGATGGAGAAGGCGCCCACGTGAGGGCTGAAGTCTCCGTGACGAGGCACAGGGGAGACGTGAGAGCAGGCGTGGGCACCGCCACGCTGACGGTGGTATACGCGGCAGGCCACGGTCCTCCACCAACCGCCAGCGCTCCAGGAAAACAACTTTGAGGCAGGTCACCTTCCCAGAGCACAGGCAGGGGTCAAGCGTTCTGTTTTCAATGGGGCTGGGAGCTGGAAAAAATTTGGTTCAAATTTTTTAGCAACAAAATATAGAATTGCGCCAGTGGAAATGCTGACATTTAAATTAGAACTCAGCTGTGACTAGACCAATCTGTTAACTGATGACGTTCACGCCCGACATTTGATCCAGCGCTTTGGGGCCTGACTTGATTCATCTTTGGAATCCAGTTTTCTTCAGAGATAGAATATTTAAGGAAATGAACTGGTAAAGATTTTTCTGTAATTTAAACAGATAATTACCCATTTCCTTATCCTCTCATGACAATTAAAAATTTTTAAAAAGTTTAACCACAACTACCTAGATAACCAGATTTTGAGGTTTTATCATGTGAAACGCTTTGTTGATAGTTACTCAATATTGTATCTAAGAGGGCTGTTCTTCCGAGTAAAACTCCAAAAGAATTAGTCTATAGGTTTGTCTCATATTTAACTTTGGTTTTCTTCGAAGACAGAATATTAAAAATCCAGTAAAACTTATTAATCTTAGTTTAATAAGGAAGACTGGCCCTGAGCTAATATCTGCTGCCAATCCTCCTCTTTTTGCTGAGGAAGACTGGCCCTGAGCTAACATCCGTGCCCATCTTCCTCTACTTTATATGTGGGACGCCTACCACAGCATGGCTTGCCAAGCGGTGCCATGTCCACACCTGGGATCTGAAGTGGCGAACTCTGGGCTGCTGAAGAGGAATGTGCGAACATAACTGCTGCGCCACCAGGCCAGCCCCAAACAATAGTTAAGATTTTTAATAAAGTTTTACCTGTAGAACTGTTTTTCATACAATGGGAGACGGTCTCTCTTCCCCAAGCCTGGGTTGGCACTTGCAGGTCGAGGCTGATTGTCCTCCTTAAGCTCTTGTTGGTCTCTCTCACAACTGCGTTTTCCTTCAAGGAAGAGTCTATTCCTTGATGATGATTATGTCCCTAGAGATAAGTAAAAAGTGATTGGCGCATAGTAGGTCCTCAATAAGTAATTATCAAATGACTTGAGAAATGAATCCTGTCATTGAAATTCAAGAAACACGTCCTGAGCACCTACTGTGTGCAGAGCACTGCCTTAGGCCCTTTACCGGGGAGAAATACTGACAGCTACGTCCCTCTGAGGAGGCCGCGTCACGTGTAATTTAAGCCGACTGTGTCGGAGGCGAGGATCAGGACAAGTCTCATAACTCAAAAAATCACTCCGCTGGTGTCGCACGGGGCCGCTGGGGCCTGGGGCCAGTGATCCTGCGGGCGAGAGAGCTCAGGATAATTGAAGAGGGCTAAGTTTTTCTTACGTCGTCATGTAGATATAGTGTTCAGCATAGTCAGTAGCTGGAGACGAGTGGAATTCTTGGAGCACTGGTAAATGCTTCAGAAATTGGAAACAGTGCTCTGTTAGTCTGACTGTGCACTTTTCATGGGACTATACTTTTGGAAACAAGATGCTCTAAACTTGATAAAGATGCTATGGTATAGATTTTAGATAATTCGTGCCAGTGTTCATCCAACTGAAAGGATGCTCTAGTAATCATCTTCTACTTATGCATACATACACATATATATGCTGCTATGTGCATATGCTGTTGATCCTCATTATACATGGATTCTGCATCTGAGAGTTCACTTGCTCATTAAAATTCTTTTGTAGCCCGACATCCCTGCTCCCAGTGCTCTTGTGGTCATTTACAGACTTGCACCAAGCAGGCAAAAATCTGAGTTGCCCTTTTCATGGTCTGTTTAGTGCATGTTTTACATATTTTTGTGCTTTTTGTTGGTAATTTCACTGTTTGAAATGGCCCCCAAAAGCAGTGCAGAAGAACTTCATTCAGGCATGAGTTACAGTGAGTTCAAAGCTAATGAACTAACAATGTGTATTAAATGTGTCTTCAAGCAGAAACACACATAAAATAAGGTTATATGTTAAGCGGGTGCTAAGATGTTGTGACCCGAAGAACCTGACCCTGTGTTCCCTCTGGGAGCAGTGGCTCAGTATTCGCTGATTCAGTGTTTGCAGTGACTTTACAGAACGCAGTTGCTGCAATTAGCAGAGAGCCAACTCTGGTGTAGCTCTCAGACTGGCCACGGCTTTTGAAACCCATGTCTTCTGCCCCAAGGATAATGGGTGCTTGGAGTCAAAGGTGGGAAGAAAACAGGGGTCTCACACACATTTGCTGGAACACTCCCAGACCCCTCTGGGAGCGGCACAAGTCACTGTCACCATTGGTTTCCTCCAGGGAGGGAAAAAGGGGTCTTCCAGATGGGGGCGACATCCTCTGCATGCCTTTGTTTCCTTTTGAATTTGAAATATGTGAGTCATTATTTAAAAAGCTAAATAAAGGATTAAAAAGGCTAATGAAGTGACATCATTCAGAACAAGCTCTCATGAATGATGAAGCCCCATGACGTCCTATGTGGGTGGAGATGTTTAGAGCTTGGGCAGCAGTCCCCCTCATCTGCAGTTTTGTTTTCTGAGGTTTCGACTACCTGCGGTCAATCGTGGTCTGAAAATATTAAATGGAAAATTCTAAAAATAAACAATTCATGAGTTTTAAATTGCACGCTGTTCTGAGTAGGGTGGTGAAATCTAGCACTGTCCCACTCTGTCCAGCCCAGGACGTGAATCATCCCTTTGTCCAGCAGATCCACACTGTGCACACCACCCGCCCATTAGTACCTAGTAGCCACCTCATTATAAGACTGACTGTCGCCGCATCACAGAGCTTGTGTTCCGGCAACTCTTACTTTACTTAATAATGGCCCCAAAGCCAACTTTATTATTAGCTATTGTTGTTAATCTCTTACTACGCCTAATTTGTAAATTAAACTTTATCATAGGTATGTGTGTACAGGAAAAAGCATAGTCTATACAGAGTTCAGTACTATCCGTGGTTTCAGGTATCCACTGGGGTGTCCTTGAACGCATCTCTCATGGATAAGAGGGGACCAGCTTAGAGCAAGGAATGAGGAAAACCAGCTAGTTTGTTGATTTGGATTGATCAGACAAATAATTTTTTTAAATCGTATGGTTAACTCATTATTCCAAAAACAGTTCAAATGGTTAACTTAATTCTTTTCTTTCTCAATGTTCGTCGTGTTTTAGTGGTGAAAATTTTATAGTAGTAAAGAAAATTGTCTTAAAGTGTACTTTCCTTCCTCCAGAGTTTAATGACAAGGATGAGTTAGTAACACCCCGCTCTTGAGCGTTTTCGTTTTATAACCCTGTTAATAGCAGGTGAGACACCTGGTAGGGAATCCAGATACTTAAAATTGCTCCTAAAGAGGAGTTTTAATACTTTTTCAGAGAACATTTGCTCAGGAAACTCAAATTTCATAGAAAAGTGAATCAAGGCATACTTTTGAGATCCTTCTTGCAGTTCTCCTCCACATTTGAATTTTTTCTGCAGTTTGGTTAGATGGAAACAGAAGCATGGTGCTGAGGTTTTCAGTGCACGACCGTGAGCTCTGAGAGAGGAGGGGCCCCGCCTGAACACGCCCATCCCATCCCTAACACTGAGCTCGTGCCTTGCAGAAAGCGAACAAATAATGTTTATTGAAGAAATAAGAGGGTTCCCTGCTTCGACGTGCCTCAGGTACAGCAGTCTCAAGCAACTGTTTTAAACAAAGACGTTGGCTGTATCCTTGCCTGACATCATTGGTTCATTTCAATCTCATACACTTTAATTAAGTGCCTACTGTGTGCAGGACCTTGGAGAGTGGACATTCTCAGCAAACATTGTCCCAGCCTACTGTGCTTAAGGAACGGATTCTCTCCAGACGCCAGCCATGTTACATCTTTGTTTCTAAAAACATGCTCCCCAGTCACCTGACATGCGCTTGATGGCCACGAAGAGATTCTGAAAGTGCGTCCTTCAAGTGCCCTTCCTTCCTCAGAAACAGCCCCGCCCGTCACATCCCAGTCCCTGTTATCTAAGTTTTGTTTTGGAAAATGAACGGCACAGACAAAAGAGCTGTTCGCATAATCCTTCTGAAGAGCAAATTAAATTACGACTGCATGGCTGCTTTGCTGTACAAGAGGCACACTATGTGAGGTCCTCCTTCCCAGGCCCACTGTGATCTGCGTGTGCTCCCACCTGAGAGCCACGGTCAGCTCTGCAGCCACGCACAGTCTCGGACCACGTGGTCTGTGCCTGGTCTGTTTTTCTAAGAAGACTCAGGCTCCCGTGTGTCGCCCACTCCACACCTGTGGGATGCCTGGTCTCCACCTGGATCAGAGTACTTTTTACGCTGGATTTTCTTTATTTACATTTCTGGCTCTTTCACTGTATAGCCAGATGGTGGGACGATATCGTCCCTGACGGTGGAGACCTTGCTTTAGACGTTTTTACCCCAGGTGAGCTGTACAGGGCTTGGAGGAAATTCAATCCGTATTTTTTGTTGTCGAATGAGTGAATGAATGAATTGGGTGAAGACCATAATTTTATATGTTACTGTAACCTTCAGAAGAAGCCTTACCTCAGCTTACACTCTTAAAGATCCCCTGATGACAACATCTGGACTTCCGGCTGTGTGCAAGCCTCTTTTCCTCGGCGGTTAAGGCCTGGGCAGAGGACACCTGGGTTGGGGTGACTTCTGGCAAGCCGTGTAGCCTCCCGAAGGCTAAGTTTACTCATTTGAAAACTGAGATGATGACAGCAGCCAGCTTAGAGAGTTGTGAAGACTAATAAAGCATTTAGCACAGTACTGGTCAACTAGTATCTTTCCATGGCTCTTCTTATTGCTGTTTTTTTAAAGAGAAGCATTCTCCAACCTGACTCACAATTCCTAAAATGCTTCTATCATGTTGCTGATGCAAAAACCCAGCTGTATTTGAATCTACCCAGTGGGGTCCTGCTGTGTCCTCCAGGAGAGCACGCCTGTGCTGCCATCTCCGGCTGGCCCCTCAGCTGCGTCTTCGAGACCGCTCTATTACCATCCACGTGGTGCAGCCCGAGGGCCAGGTGTGCAGGGATAGGGTCCCAGGCCACAGGCCCACTGCTGCAGCTCGTCCTTCATGAGGCTGCTGCCCTTGTCCGGTGGGTCTCATCTTGATTCTGGATGGCCCGGCAAGGCCTCTGTGAGCCCTCAGACGGTGGCCGTGGTACATGTGAAAAAGCGAGTGGTACCCAGAAGCTGCGTCAGTTCTGGTCAGGGGGAGCATTGCTTTTCCCAGGTGGAGGAGTCCCAGTGAATTGACTTTCTAAGAAGTGGCTTGCACTCCTCCAAAGATGGTTCTTACGAGGGCTCGGGGCTGCCCTCTGCTGCTGGCAGGTGGCGTGCTGCGGTGAGGGTGGCCTATCCATCTGGGTGAGTGGGTGCCCGTGTTGTAGGGCCTATGTGGGGTACTCAGCCCACGAGCCATTGCCAGGTTGGTTGACATCACCCAGCTGAGTCGTCCTGCACCAGACCTCCAGATGCACCAATGAGGGTCTCTTTACCTGCTGCAAGGGCAGGGGGCTGCGACTCTGACTCATACTTTGATTTAAACTGTTGGTCAATTGGTTTGCCATTTTGTCTCTTTGATGAAGCAATGGCACTTAGCTACAGCGCCCAAAACCACAGTCCCTGTGTTTACTCTTTCCTCATACTTATGAAATGCCAGAGACATTGTGCCAGCAAGTGCACCCTGCTCCACCTCCGTCCCCAACCAGGGACCACAGGTGCAAGTCCTCATCGCTGTCCAGCTGGTGAGACCCCTGTCCCGGAGTCTGTCTGCACCTCTCGTAGGGAGCAGAGCTTCTACATCAAGTGCTTTACTGAGGGCGTATCTCAGGCTGAGGGGAGTGAAGGAAGCATGCAGAGTGGGGTAATGAACACGCATGGTCTCAGCTTGGACTAGCTTCATCTGCTCCCAAGGGGAAGGAAGCCAGAGCCCATGCTATCCTGTGGTGCCAGCCCCACTTGAGGCTGGGGGCTGTCCTTTTGTCCCCATGGCAGCGAGTCATCGGCTGATGCTGGCTGGGGTGGGAGATGAGGAGCTAGGCCCCTGGAGGTGGTGGTTCCCGTGTGAGCAGGGGAACTTCTCAGAGGCAGGCAACATCACAGCCGCCGGGAGGTGCTCTCTCAGCATCCGCTGGGACAAGGAGCACTGGTGGAGCCAACACAGCTTCCTCTCTAAGGGTTTTAGGGAAGCTGGAAAGTCCTCTTGGTTGGCGAGTCGCTGTTGGTTGAGCAGGCAGGCCCAGGAGGTGTACGTGTGTGGGGACCTGGGAAGGAGGGCTGGGGTATGAGGACATCACGCTAACCAGACAGTCAGGACCCAATAAAGTTAGGGCCCAAGAGGAGCTGTGAAGAACATTTTAATCATGGTCGCCTTGGTGAAGAGAGCTGTAGAAAGATATAAAAATAAAAGTCGTGTCTTCGTGAGCGAGATACTCGGATCCCTCCCATGCTGCTTTGACCCGTGACTTGTGCTGGTCCATCTGAGCAGCGTCTGCGTGGCAGGTCGGGCCGCGGCTGAGAGCAAGGTGTCGGATTGTCTACACCAGGTACTGTGCGATCTCTTTGGGGCCCCAGTCTCCTCGTCTGAAAAGCACCATGATTATTATGACTTCACTCCACTGTCACCAGACAGCAGGGCCCCCGATGGTTAGGACAGTTTTCCTGACATGAAAACAAACAAACATCTCCTCCAAACTTGAATTCGATTCTACGATATTAAAGGAAAGAGGGAGTGCAAACACTCGGGGGAAGCGAGGCACTTTATCTGGAAGACATCGTTCGCAGTTACAGAGAGGTCAGAAGCACTTCATTAAAAATATATTGTCAGAAGAAAAGAACCAATTATGGTTCACCTGATACCAGTGATCAATAGAATTAAGAAATGAGCTCTGATAAAAAGACTGACGAATGGTATATTCCAGCAGGATTGACATTGTATGGACTCATTAAATATTTATCAGGAGTCAGCAGTGTGCTGAGCACGGGGCTGGGTGCAGCGGGCTAGGCAAATATATTTCCGTTACAAGGAGCTCTCGCCCAACACTGCCCTCACGCATAATAGAAGGCAGGTGTGGCCCACGCCACCGAGTGGGGTAGGAAAACGGGCCCAGCACGCTCAGGGGAACTTCTGCCGTGTGTTCCTATTTCTGCACCCAAGGCTCAAGCTGAAATATTCAGAGAAAAGTCATTTAATTAAAATTTCAATCCTATTATTTTATAACTTTGCTTCTTTGGTCAAAAATATAGATTCTGTGCCCTCAGGAGTGAAACAGGCTGGGTTAGTTAGAAGAGGGTGACAGGAGGTACTTTCAGTCTCTTGATTTGAAAATGGAAATGGAGGGAGGAAGTAAATTAGAGTTTTGGAAAACACATAAAACAGTTTCTAGTGACAGGGAGTGAGATGCCATGTTTCCGTGAGTCAGGAAGGTCGATGTCAGCTGCTGGGAGAGGCGTCCCCAAGGCTCCGAGATTCGACGCTGTCAGGTTAGCATCTTTCTTCACAGCCTGACTGATGTTCACGGGCTTCCTGGCCTATGGTGGTTCGGGTCTGGGCTGCGCCCACCTTTGGGGCCACCGTCTTCAACGCAGGGCCCCTTCAGAGCCCCTGGATCCTTTTCGTTAGGCAACTGAGGAGCTGTTATAATCAGACCACAGACACAGCAAACATGACTTTGCCTCCGTTTTCCGTGAACAAAACCCAGTCAAATGGTTCCTATCTGATGCTCAGGAGGTCGTCTTTCTGTGCCCTGGAAAGAGGCAAATGGACTGGTCTTGGTTATAAAAGTCCTCTAGTCATGATGTGAATATTTTGCAAAATAGAGGCTATAAGACTTGCAGAATTAGTTGTGAGGGGAGTGGGGGTGTGGAGGCTGTTTTTCCTGTCCTTTCTTCCAGCACCAATTCACTCACTCAGGATAACTTTAACGGAGAGACTCCGTTGCACCAGATAGACGAAAAGTCCCACCTCTTCTTCAGCGTCTCACCGGCTACTGGCGGAGCGGGGTGGTTGGGGCGGGGCGTGGATGCAGAGAGGAGTATTTGCGTGATTCGGGAAGCGACAGGACCCACGTTGGAACAAACCATTCGAGGAGCAGGAGAAACAAGCTCGTCCTTCTGTGTGCAGATTCTGGGGAATCCAGAAAGGACAAGGAGGAGGAGATGCATCTTGGGGAGCAGGAACGGGACTCGGGAGCTCGGGGGCTGGTCCCTGGAGGCCCAGAGACAAACTGAGTCGCCTGGACCTTACCTGGAGAGGATCTTTATCAGAAGCATCCCTGCTGTGGGGCCCTGGCTGCTCCCAGGTGGTCCCTGACTTGAGCTGGCTCGAGGGGCGCTCCCAGCCGCCCCAGGACCAGCGTATCCGAGGCTGTGCTGGGTGACGGGCACCAACAGCTGAGCAGCTCCACCCAGCACCATGTTTTGTGGATGGCGTGTGTGGGGTGATGATTCAGGAGGAAGTTTCTAAAGGGTCTTAAATCCCTTGCAGGGGAAACAAACGGCCAGTTATTCACCAAAGGTTTACAAACTCTTCCTTTTTTCCATGGAGACAACATAGAAAAGGATCTCAAACATAGAAATGGATTAGTTTTTGAAACATTAAGACATTTGTATAACAGATACAAACAGTAGCCTAGCCAGTGAGCCACACCACCTCCTAGACGTCAGTTGCCGTGATCAGCAGTGGACCAAACGGAAGCCTTTCTCTTGGTTTTCATGCATTAATTTCATTGCTAAGGCACCAACTCTGATCAGGAGAAATATTTGTTTCCTTTTTTCCCTCTACATCCTCTCTAAGGAGAAGATTGACGCCATCGTCGTGTGCATTTTGGATGGCACACTCGGCGTCATGTCATCTGGGACATCAAGGTTATACAGAAACATTTTACGATTGCTGTCCTCCAGGGACTGTTATGGAAATCAGATGTCTATCTTACAGAGTTCTCTCAGCGAGGGGAAAAAATGAGAAATAAATAGAAATAAATAAATAAATCCGAAAAAGTAACTCACAAACATTTTCGCAAATATAAAGTGCGTGAGCTATTGTGTCCTGAGGGTATAGAATTAACTCGCACAATGATAATTTATATTTTATGTGAGTTTTATTTTTATACACCTGCTTTTCTTTGCAATTCATGAAAAAACATATTGATATCAAGGCAATTGTGCTGTCACAGAATTCATAATCCTAACTGGGAGACTGCTCATCAATATGACACATCTCTTTTATGCTAACTCTAGCAATTTAGAAAAGAATACAGGTTATAAACAGCTAATAAAACTTTCCCTGTTTGTTCGCCAGATACGTTTTCTTTCCGTTCAGTGGAGTCAGAGAGCTCCCGTTGGCTTGGGAGAGAGCTGTCGTTGCGGGCAGCGGAGGAGTTTGGACGTCCCGTCCAGAGTCACCCCCACCACCTTCTGCTTGGTTACCTTCGGGCAGGTTTTGTCGAGGCTCAGTGTCGTGGCCTCAGACTACAGCTTTAGACTAAAGTTAAAGGAGCATTGTGTGGTCTAAAGCCACAGCTTGAAGGCGTGTGGGTTGCACAGTGCAGCAGTTTAGACGGGGTTCGGCCAACTTGCTGTGAAGGGCCAGACACGAAGTGGTTTAGGATTTGCCCGTCAGATGGCACCTGTTGCAACCACTCGGCTCAGAGGTTGCCGTGGAAAAGCAGCCATCGGCATCTGCCCCTGTGCCAATAAAGTTTTATCTATGGAGCCTGCATTTTGAAGTTCATGTAATTTTCAGATGTCATGGTGTATTATGATCCTTTCCAGCTTTTTCAACCATTTAAAGATCATTCTTAGTTCATGGACCATACAGAAACAGTGGTGGGCAGGATTTAGCATGTGGGCCATAGTACGCTGACCACTGGTCAGGATGTGGACTCCAGGCTGCCGGGGTTTGACCCGCGCTGTTGTTCCCCTGCCATGGGCTTATCCCTACCTAACCCAGCTTCGAAGCCAATGCTTCGACTGCACCATCTATGCGGTGCTCTGAGAATTAAACGAGGAAATCTGTAGGCACCTGCTGTTGTCACTATGCGACTGTGGCTGAGCAGATTCATTATATCCCCTCCCTCTCCTAGAAACTAAGGAGCTTCCCAAATTCAAGCAAGCTGGCGGCCAGGTACGCAGCTTGAACCAAACCAGGGGAGGAGCCAGGCAGGGACTGTTGTCCTTCTTTCCTCTTTCAAAACAGCACTCCAAGCCTGCTGGTGGGTGTGGGGTCTGCCGTGCACTGGAGCCTGCTGGTGGGTGTGGGGTCTGCCATGCACTGGAGCCTGCTGGTGGGTGTGAAGTCTCCCGTGCACTGGAGCCTGCTGGTAGGTGTGGGGTCTGCCGTGCACTGGAGCGTGCTGCAGAGATTTGCTGGCACTGGGTCTTGCTGTCTTTGAGGCCTGTGTGGGCAGGAGGCTGCATGGTCAGGAGCATGGTAGCTGGATGCAGTGCCCACTCCCCCAGGACTGAAGCAGCATATTCAGCCCTCGGAGGATGTGGGAGCAGGAGAGCCTCGTGCACTGTGCTCTTGGGCTGCGTCTGTTCCATTTGGGCCAGTGGAACAGGAGCAGCCTCGGGTTGTAAGGCACGGAACTCAGCAGTAAGTGCTCTATCATTTGCAGCACTTTATTACCCAAAAGGTAGAAATCACTCGTTTTCGTCGTCTCTTTTGTCCCTGTCTCCTGTCGGTTCCCTGACTTTTCCCCTAACACGCGCTCACAGCACTTGGCCTGTAGACCAGACTCTAATATTTTTCACTTTGGAGGAAATAGCACGTGAGAAGGAGTGAGAGAAGATGCTCTGGAGTGACAGCAGTAACAGTGCACCATCTCATCACCCGTCCCACCATCCTGGGTGGTCAAGTCCAGCAGTGCCCGGGCAGATGGTGCCGCCTGTGGGTGACCTATACCCAGGAACTGGTTAACCACTGTTGGGAGCTAAGATCACAGCATGAGGTCTCTGGGGGTAAATAGTGCATTTCCACCTCTACTTTTGAAAAATATAAAAGATTTCATACAACTGTATACACTCCTGGAGAGGCTGAAGAAATCAGAGACCTAAAAGGCTTGTTGAAGGTCATTCTGCCCATCTACAAGCCAGGTCGCATATACAGTTCTTTCAAATAAACAACATGACCACCACTTTATTTAATTTTTTTAAGTAAGAAGAGGCATGAACCACAGCAATAGTAATTTCATAATGGTCGGTGAAGAACATGTAAATAGGAGCATTTTCTTCTAATGTTCGTTTGTGCAAACGTTCGGGTTGAGGCATTGATCTCTGCATGTGAAATTGAGTTGAATTCTCTTAAAGGGTAGCTAAGAGATTTGTCAAAGTTTGCTCAAATAACTACAGGAAACTGATACTTGCCAGGAGGGAGACTGGTCTTCACCCCCAGAAAGCAGACGGGACTCCTGCCTGAGCTCAGGGGGGAGGCTCGGAGCCTCTCAGAGACCAGGAGAGGCTGCCTGACTCAGAAAGGAGATTGTGGTTGAAGCTGTGTGGTCTGCCCGGACGCTAAACTTTTCCACTGGGTTGAAACGTTACTCTCTACTCTACCCCTGAATGGCCACCTGACACCTTCTCAAATGTTAAGCCCACGTTGGATACTCCTTGGCTGTATCACATACCCGCTAGCTCTGTACTGCGTGAGGTCTTATCACTCCATGTTGTTGCATCTCCTCTCAGCCATTGGCCTCCCATCACCACGTTCAAAAACAAGTGAACTGCGTGCAAATCCGCTTGGCTCTTTCTGTGGCCGTCCACTCCCTGGGTGTCCCAGTGCCAGGCCTGAGGCTGCTGTCCACACAGAGCAGCAAAGGGGCCGGTGCTGCCCCTGCCAGGTTCCAGAGACATCCTGTGCATGATCATTCATCTACACTGAAAACAATCTGCTTGTTTATCACAGCAACCCCTATGGTTTCCTAACTATTTCATATGCTCTTCTACGTTGCCAATAGTTCTTTCAGTGGGCTATGCCTTCTTTTGGGACTTCCTGTAAAATGTCTCAGGGGAGTGCTAACTCTTTCGTGGGTTCATAGACTTGTGCTTCCATGAGATTCTGAGGTACAGTCGTCAATGTGCCATTTACTGTAGATCTGAGAATTCTTTCTGGATTCTTTGATCAAATATATGTTTCTTTTACAGGTTTTCCACACACACACGGTCTCTCTAGTAGTTTTTAGTGGTTTCTTTCCTTCTTAATAGAATGGATCTAAAATCAGAATAGGACTTGGCTGGGCCCTGCCTCCACCCGTCCTGCACACAACTCTCTGTGTATTTCCCAGGACCTGTGGTTCAGCTGACCCTGCGGTTCTGAGTGTGGGCTGCACATAGTGCCAGGGAGCGCTGTGGTGTAGGCGTGGAGGGAGAGAACGGAGAGGAGCAGGTGGCAGATGTGTGAGTGAAGAGACGCTACAGAGAAAAAAGACAAAGACATTGGGTGTGCGGTAGAGCAACAAGTCGGTAATAGACGATGCACACGGTTTTGCCTTATTATTTTAAGTCTGCGCCTAATTTCCAAACCACAACATCAATATCAGAATCTATGAGCATTTTGTGTGGAAGCGTCTCCTGGGGCTGAGAACCACATCACCTCATTCTGAGATCTTGTCTCTGCTGCTTGGCCATTGCCTGGCAAAGACAGGACAGTGTGGAGCAACGGTAGTAACAAAACACACCCCCAATTTACCATCCGGTGCAAAACTTTTACTTTTCAGGAGAAGTAAACCAAGACAAACGTGCAAACAGACAAAAGCCTAAAGCTCATCCTTTCCTTTCAGAAGCCAAAGAGAAGATGAGTGGGAGGATTAGAGATCAGAAAGCTAGCCCGGGGTCCTGCTGAGTTCTGGAAATGAACGAGCCCAGGGACCACCGTTTCAGCTCCAGGTCCTCAGGTCCCCCACACTGCTCTGGGGGGGGGGGGGTGCTCCGTCAGCAGCTGTCGGGCCCCGGAGCAGGAGAGGGTCCGCCCCGCCAGCTGGAGGCCAAGAACGTTCCAGCTCCTCAGCAG
Organism: Equus quagga; assembly: GCF_021613505.1. NCBI lineage: Eukaryota > Metazoa > Chordata > Mammalia > Perissodactyla > Equidae > Equus > Equus quagga. The sequence continues at coordinate 1,512,522 of NC_060275.1, forward strand.
AGAGTCAAGCAGGGGTGGAGACCTGAGGCAGACGCAAGTTCCCACCAACCTGCCACAACATCCCCCTCCTGAGAAAAACAGTGTTAATATTATATTTTTAATTCCCTCCCGTGTGACCCGGCAGCAGGGACCATGTCGCAGAGGATGAATAGAGGAGTGGAGGGTGGACTGTGTGGTCAGTGCTTTCAGTACCCCGCTGCTGGCCATTACATCACCAGCTACTCTCTAAGAGGATTTTCAGCAGGCTTGGCTTCGTTATTAAAATAGTAATTAATTTTTTCCTCTTCACAAAACCCAGGGACCTTCAGATGGAGGCCTCGGGAGCGAGGGCAATCTCCTTTTGAAAGTGGCCTTTCTGGAGACCATAATCGGCTCTCCAGCTCCACAGTACACATGTTCCCCAGTAAATGTGATTAAAGAGCCGCACAAAAACCCCCTTGCAGAAAATTAATTCAGTTTCCAGAATAAAAAGTTTGATAAAGTTGTGCAATGCTCCAATGACAACACATAATAGAAGGGTAGAGTTTTATCCCCTTGAAGGATAAATGAATGGCCAGAAAGGTCTGGTAGTTCCCAGAGTAAAAACATCTGCTACAGCTAATTCACTTTAGCTTTCGATTGTAAAATTCATTAGCCATATCGGGCAGTGGTCGTTCCAAACACGCTGCCAGGAAGGACAGCTTCACAGGCTGGGCGCCCGCACCCTCCTTGGCCCTGCCCGGGGTCCATCCTGCTCCAGACGGGTGACAGACATCCTCCCAGAGATCTGGAGGGGCTGGACCTGTGGTGGTGGGTGTTGTCCTCCAAGCCTTCAGGGGTGGGTCCCTGGGGGGTGACCCTCATTTCTATTCCAGCGGAGGCCTGCAGTGTCGGGTTAAGACCTGGGTAAATCCCCAGCCTGCTACTTACTAGTTACTTAACTTCTCTAAACCTCAGCTTTCTGCTCTATAAAATAACAGTAATTGTCTCCTTTTGGGGTTATCATGAGGATTAAATGAAAGAATAAATCCGAGGGGTTTAGCACTGTTCCCAGAAACTAGCAGAGAGTCAATAACTAGAAGAGTCTTTCCTTGTTCAGGTTCCCAGTGTTGGAGGGCAGGAGAGAAACAATCACTCGCAGTCCAGCTCCCTTTGGGAACAGAACTGCCTGTGTCCTGTAGCAGGTTGAGTAGAGTCCCCTAAAATTCATGTCCACCTGAAACTTGGGAATATGACTTTATTTGGAAATAAGGTCTTTGCAGAATTAATTAGTTAAGGGTCTTGAGATGAAATTGTCCTGCATTTAGAGTGGGCCCTAAACCTAATGGTGTGTTCTTGTGAGAAGAGAAAAGACACAGAGACCCTGGGAAGGAGGCCTTGTGAAGACCGACACACATGGAGTGATGCGGCCACGCACTGTGGAGTGCTTGGGCCACTGGAAGCTGGAAGAACCAGGAACGACCCTCCCCGAGAGTCTTCAGAGGGAGTATGGCCCTGCCCACACCTTGATTTCAGACTTCCGACCTCCAGAACTGCGAGAGAATACATTTCTGTTGTTCTAAGCCCCCAGTTTGTGGTAGTTTGTTATGCCAGCCTCAGGAGACCAGTACAAGACAAGAAAGGTGAGCTCATTTCTCAAGGAAGTTACCTAAGACTTTCAGAGGAGAGTCCTGAGGTCTTCTCAATTCCTCATAAACCTCCCACGGGGGAACTGAAAACCTCGGCCTGGGTCAGCCTCGGCCGCAGTGTGGGGCCACTGCCCCGGGTTTGGGTGGACGTGCATAACAGAATCCAGTAGGCCTGTCCGTGGGCTCCAGACCTTGGCCTAAAAATACTCGGAAAGTTATTGACAGGGCTATGAGCTCTTTTGAATTGAGTCCTGTGGCCCACTCTGAAGATGCTGGTTTCCCTTTCTGAGTATGTGCACTCACACCTGTGAGTGAGGGCCTTCCCTTTACCTTTTTGATGTGTCTGCCCCCTGGGCAGGGAAATTAGGAGCACTGATCACTGACGGAACCAGCCCCACATTGACTATTCCAGGCAAAGCCTTCCTCCGGTCTTGCTCTGTCACTCCATCCCTCTCAGACATTCTGCTTCTCTGGGGGACATACCTTAGCTTCTGAGATACATGTGTCTGTATCAGGAGGTGAAAAAGAAACTCTCCTCTCAGCTGCTCTGCCCATCTTAGCCCTAACCTGCTGGAGACACCCAAGGAATGAAAGATGGAGAAGTGGAAATGGAAGGCAATGCTCCATTAACCATGGCTTTTTATCAGGATGACGGAGGAGCGAAGTGTCCTCTGTTCACAGAAATTTTTCTTATTTCTCTTCTTGTAGACTGAGCCTATTGTGGGCAGGGGACATCGGGAGGCAAAGAGCGGAGGCTGTGACTCAGGAGCACGGTCCTGCTGCGTGTGGGATAGGGCTCAGTCAGTCCCTCCGCTCACTCGCTGCCTTCTCACTGCAGCACTTCTTAAGGAAGACAGGTCAGAGTCCTGTTGCAGGTGTGTCCCTGTGTGAGATGGGAGAGTGGCATGTTGGGCTCAGGATTTCACCAGACACATGGATCTGTGAATTCCATGAAGTTATGAGAAGCCTACTGTGAGTTGTACAGACGTGTGCCAAATAAAGACATGGTGTTTCCTCTGCTTCACTCCAGCAGAAAATGCAGTGTTGGTGCGGGATGGGGCACAGGGACCATGTGTGTCACGATGCAGTTAAGTTGCCAAGCAGGAACTGTGCAGACCTGAATTCCAGATCCCATTCTGTGCGCATCAGCTCTGCCACTTGGAGGAAGCTGCTTATCTTGGCTTCAGATGCCTAAGCAAAGAGTGAGCAGGTAGAACCATGTCATCGCTGAGGCTCCCTCCATCCTAAATCTCAGTGCATTGCATCTATTACTCAAACATACTTGCTTTTTGTGATCAATAAGAGGGAGCTAAACAAGTGAAGTGATCTATCTTCACTAGAGGCCGTACCAGGACCAGACCTGGACCTCCTGGATTTCAATTCAGGACTTTCCCCTACACTGCACTGCATCCCAAGCCTTTCTACCTCCTGGTGTTTGCTTTCTGTAGAGATAGGAAAAAAAGAAAAAAATTCTGTGTATAACCAAACAAACAAAACAATGGAGGGGTGAGAGCAGGTGTCAACAATTCCTACATGATTTTTGCTTCTATTCAACATGGTAGTGAAAGTGCTCGTCAGAGCAATTAGGCAAGAAAAACAAAAAGAAGGCATCTACATTGGAAAGGAAGAAGCAAATTATCTCTGTTTGCACATGATATGGTTTTATATGTAGAAAACCCTGAAGATTCTACAAAAACACCCTGTTGGAATTAATAAGCAAATTCTCCAAAGTAGCAGGATATAAAGTCAAGACACAAAAATCAGTGGCATTTCTGTACACTAACAATGAGTGATGTGAAAAGGAAATTAGAAAAACAATTCCATTTACAATGGCACCAAAAAGAATATAATACTGAGGAATTAACTTAACCAAGGGGGTGACAGGCTTGTACAATGAAATCTACAAAACGTCGCTGAAAGAAATTAAAGACATAAATGAAAAAATGTTCATGGACTGGAGACTCACCATTGTTAAAATGTCAACACTGCCCAAAGGGGCTGTCCAGATCCCAGCGACATTTTTTGTAGAAATAGAAAAACCCATCCCAAAAGTCACGTGGAATCTCAAGGGACCTCGAATAGCCAAAACACCCTCGATGAAAAAGAACAAAGCTGGAAGACTCACACTTCCTGATTTCAAAACTTACTACAAACCCACAGTAATCAAAACAGTGTAGTACTGGCATAAAGACAGACACATGGATCAATGGAATAGAAAAGAGACCAGAAATAAATCTATACATGGATAGTCAAGTGATGTTTGACAAGGGAGCCAGACCTTTCAATGGGGAAAGGACAGTCTTTTCAACAAATGGTTCTGGACAACTGCATATCCACATGTAAAAGAACAAAGTTGAACCCTTACCTAAGACCAAGTACAAAAATTAACTCAAAATAGATAAAAGACCTAAATGTAAGACTGAAAACAATAAAACTGTTTAAGAAAACATGGCACAAAATCTTCACCTCGTTGAATTTGGCAATGATTTCTTGGATATAACAGCAAAGGCACAGGTAACGAAAAGACAAATAGGATTTCATGAAAATTAAAAAATTTTGTGCATCAAAGGGCACTATCTACAGAGTAAAAAGACAACCAACAGAATGGGGGAAAATATTTTCAGGTCATATATCCAAAAAGGGATTAATATGTGGAATATAGATAGAACTCCTAAAACTCAACAACAACAACAACAAACCTAATTCCAAAATGGGCAAAGGACTTGAGCAGACATTTTTCCAAGGAAGATATGTGAATGGCTGATAAGCACATAAAAAGATGCTCAATATCACTAATCATTAGGGAAATGCAAATCAAATCTACAATGAGACACGATCTCACACCCATCAGGGTGGCTACTATCAAAGAAACAGAAAACAAATGTTGGTGAGGATGTTGAGAAATTCAAGCCCTTGTGCCCTGTTGGTGGGAAGATAAAATGGTGTACCCACTGTGGAAAACTGTATGGTAATTCTTCAAAATAATAAAAACATAATTACCATATGATCAAGCAATTCCACTTCTGGGTATACACCCAAAAGAATTGAAGCGGAGTCTCAAAGAGATATTTGTATACTCATGTTCACAGCAGCATTACTCACAATAGCTGGATCATGGAAGCAACCCAAGTGTCCATGGACAGATGAATGGATAAGCAAAATGTGGTGTATCCATACAATGGAATATTACTCAGTCTTAAAAAAGAAGAAAATTCTGATACATGCTATAACATGGATGAACCTTGAGAACACTATGCTGAGTGAAATGAGTCAGTCACAAACACAGAAATACTGTAGGATTCTACTTACATGAGGTACTTAGAGTAGTCAAAATTAGAGAGATGGAAAGTAAAATGGTGGTTGCCAGGGGCTTGGAGAGGGAGAATGGGGAGTCATTATTTAAAGGGTGCAGAGTTTCAATTGTGGAAGATGAGAAGAGTTATGGGAATGGGTGGTGGCGATGGTTGCACAGCAATGTAAATGCACTTAATACCACTAAATTGTACACTTAAAATGGTTAGAATGGTAAATTTTATGTTTTGTGTATTTTACTACAATAAAAAAAGTTAAAGCAAAGAAAGGAAGGAAGGAGGAGAGACCAGGGGAGGAAGAATAGATGGGAGGAAGGAAGGACGAGTGAGCCTGTCAGTCTGGGTCTTTCTCCTTGGGTTTCTTTACTCCTCTTTTGGTAGGAGGGGAGTTGGCAAGCTTACAGAATAAATTCTCCAGTAAAGTCTGGTTGAACCATCTGAGTGGCATCTTCTATGCTGCTTTGTCTCCACTTCCTGGAGGAAGGGAGGAGAGGCTCCTTATAGGACTCAGTCTCTAGTTTCAGGGAGCCATGTATTTTGTCTACTTCTTTTACTGGTGTTTCCATGAGAAAACTCTGTCGTGTCTACATGGGTCCTCACAACAGCCCCTACTTTGGAGGTGTCTGGACCTGAGCTCTGTTCTTTGCTGTCCGAAGAACTAGGTTAAGATCCCGTTGCTGGTGGCGATTACTTGAAAGTGATAAAGAAGCAGACTCATCAGAGTGTACAGGCTGTAAGAACATAGAGTTTGTTTTTGGGGAAGAGTCAAGTCTTATAAGATAGTTCTGTAAACCAAGGCAGATGTCTTGATATTTCCCTGGTCTGACCATGTACATTTAGGTTTGTCCTAATCCCCACTATCACCCCACCCCCAACCAAAACAAAACAAAATGAAACCCCCGCAAAACCTCTGAGTTAGGGAACATGGGACCAGAGCTTGAGACAAACGATGAGCTTGCCTTCCTGCCCTCAGAATGGTGTGACTGTAAGGAAGTGAGAGTTCTGCTCTGCGGGGATTCCATCTACCTAGAGGGAGAAGGACACAGTGAAGTGAGATGCTGCGTGTGCAGTCATGGTTTGCTCAAATGTCTTAGTTTGTATGTATCCACGTAAATGCGGTTGATCTTTGAATGGGAGAGAAGTACAGTTTCTCCCAAAGTTCCAGGTGAGTATACGCACCCCTTGGATTCCCACTGGGTTCTGGGATTTTCACAGTGCGTTTCTTCCAGGTCATGAAGAAACGACAATGAGTGGAGCTGCTTGTTATATAACAGACACGTGCCTAACCAGCTAGTCATTCACTAGGAAGTATTTACTGAACACCTTTTTGGGGGTTAGGATACAAAGAAGTGTAAAGATATAATTCCTTTTTTGAAGGATCTTAAAAATAAACCGTTTAATATATTTGAGACTCAATTTCCACATATGCACATAATCTAACTTTGACTGGCTCATTTCAGAGGCCTCCGGTTCAATTGAACAATCGTTTATCAGTGCATCCCGTGGACAAGGCATCCTGCTGTTGATGGAGGTGTGTGCAGACACAAACAGGCCCTGGAGGAGATGACCACAAGGGGGGATCCACAGTGGGGCACGAGAGTCCAGTTTGAGTGGTGAAGCCAGGGGGTCTGGTCCACCAGAATCTAGGTGCACGCGCCTGAGAAATCCCTTCAAGGAGAGCTGTTCTTCAGTAGAGTGCCCGGTGGAAAGGTTGAGCCCGTGCCTCAGTGGTCCCATGGAGGGGTGTTCCTCGATGAGTATGCCATTGGCCCAGAGGCTGATTTTAGTTCAGCTACCCAAGGACTCACCAGTCTTACTAAGGTGGGTGTGGACTGAAGGCGAAGCTGAGCAGTGTTCATTTGAATGTCTGGGACACATGGCACATGACACTGTGTTGATGCTGCTGTGACAGCATAAAAAGTGGGGAGAGGATCTGGTGGCCCCTTTGCCCCAGACCCTGCGCAGATATGGTGTGTAAAGAGCACCTGGGAGGGCGTGGGAGTGTCCTGAGGCCGCCGTAACAAGTGGCACACCCTGGCTGGTTTAAGTACCAATCTGGAGGCCAGAAGTCTGAAGTCAAGGTGGTAGCAGATTCCTCCTGGAGCGTCTCAGGGAAGATCCTTTCTGCCTCGTCCAGTGCCTGGTGGCTGCCGGCAGTTCTTGGTGCTCCCTGGCTTGTGGATGCGTCACTCCACTTTCTGCCTTGGTCATCATGCAGTCATCTTCCTTCATCTTATAATGTTCTTCTTGTAAGGACACAGTCCTAACGGGTTAAGGGATTCTCTACTCCAGTATGACCTCATCTTAACTTGACTCCATTTGAGATGATCCTATTTCCAAATAAGGGCACATTCACAGGTACGGTGGGGTGTGTATGCAGACATGATGCAGTTCAACTGCGATCACAGCCACATGGAACCAGCGAGAATACAGATCATGCAGGGGCAGCCCAGTAGAAGTGTTGGTGACTGATGAACAGTGTCACCCAGCCAAATGGGAGCCCAGGAGGACAGAGAAACAATCCACCCGCAGAAGCTGTGGGAACGTTGACTTGACGAGAGGGAACATGTGCTGGCCCAGAAACACGGGAGCTTTGTAGGGGGTGAGGGCCAGGCTCTCACAGACGCGGGAGTAAAGGGCGCCAAGTGAACAAGCACCATTTCCAGAACGAATGCTGGCTCATTGTCTAGGGTGTGTCCATTCCCACCACCTGTCAATCACAGCAAGGACTGTGATCTCCTCTGGCCATCAGCACGTGCCTCCGTGGGCGCGACTGACTCCCTGGCTGAGCAGGGGCTAGGGGCCGACTGTTCATGGAGACTCTTGGGCTCTGCTGACATGAGGAGGGACCACTGCCAGGTGACCTCCCAGGGTCCACTGCAGGTTGTCTACACAGCTTCCCACCGCTTTCTTTGATTGTGAGGAACTGCCTGTTTTGCCAATTACAAGTCGCTACTGGGAAATGGAACATAGAGCAAGAAAAATAGTTTAGATTACATGTCCTTTTGCACTAAGAAAAGCATTTACCGCTTTTACATTAATATAAAAATATATGCAGCTTTCTCAGGCAGAATTTTATCAGGAGAGGGAATTCATGAACACCAAACCAGAATGGCTTTTCGTGCAGCTTAGCTTATTTCCTGAGACAAAAGAAACAAAATCCTCACCAGAGTTTCTTACTATTTTCTTCATTGCTAAAGAGATGTTTTATCTCCTTAAACACGGGATAAATTCTGTATTATTTACTGGGGAAGTTTCTGCATTGAAATAATAATTGCTAATATAATTGAGTGAGAACATTCCATTTCCTGTAGGCTGTGATCCCCGCAACCTCACTCATTTGAACAAAACAATTACCAGCAATTGTCTACTTGAAATTCCTCCAAGTTTCTGCGGAAGTGCAAGGATACGTGAGAACAAAGATAAGGTCCACACTTTGTTCTATTCCAGTTCTACTTAAATTTGAACTGGGCACCTCCAGAACTAGAGGCGACAATTTTGTTCCCTTTTTCACAGCCAGTTTAATAAACTAACTGATCTGAAATGAACATCACGCGTGTGAATTGAGGCTACAACCTGTATGACTGTTCTTGGAAACAACCCGAGTATCTGATAGCTTGAAAAATTAAATTAAATTTAAACTTAAATGTTAGAAACACCTGTTTTCTTTTTCTTCTTTGTTAGTGGTCCAGAGTATATATCGGGACCTTTAGTGTCTCACGACATAACACAAACATTTTGCAAGTTGCCTTTGTGAGTAGAGCATTTATGTATCATCCCATCCACGATCCTGGCAAATCCATGTGTGTGGTCGCCCGTGTAGAGTGGGTTCACGTCATCATGTTTGATAATGATGCGATGAATTGGTTCTGTGAGCTCTTCAACATGTTGTTCATGGCTCACGCCTTCCCTTTGAGGGCAATGTGGCTTGGAGCCCAGCGTCCCCGGTCAGAATGAGGCTCCACGCCTGTCTCCTCAGGTAGACGGCCGGATGAAGTTCCCATGAGTATTAAATGGGTGTGGAGAATGGAGCCTGGTACACAGTAAATGTTTAATTAGTGTTATTTATTATTTTAACTTATTATTACTTCTTAACTACAAGTATTCATCTTCCAAATTTAAAACTGAAAACCTTTAGCTTCCCTTACTTAAAAACATGCAGCATGCAAAATTAATTTTTTTACACCTTCTAATATTTTACTCCTTTTATGTAAAATGATGTTAACCTAGTTCCGACTCTTTCTTCTTGCTCAAAGACCAGCACAATGCGTGTCCATTTACAGCCCTCTCCCCAGGACAGCCTCCTCCCAGCTTCTCCAGGTACAGGAGGCTAATGGTTCAATTACTTGTGGGGAGAGATGAAAGGGCAGGAAATGGCAGTCGTGGCCCCAGAGGAAATATTTGCAGAAAAAGGAGCAGAGCAAATAAAGTGCTAATTAATGTCCAATTCCAGCGCGGACGCGAGGTCCACAGTCTAGGCAGAACCAAACCCTGCCGTCTGGGGGTCAGTGGACCTTGCGAATTAGCACAGAATGGAACGCCTCCGTATTTTCCAGCATGTGAAGGCTCTGGAAGGATAAGCGATCCCAGTGGCTGTGGCCATCACCTCAGCGTTTAGGTCTCAGGTTCATTTCCTCAGGGAGGATCTTCGGGCTCCCTGCCTTTTGGGGAGATCTGGATCCCTTGGAGGAAAAGTTAGTGTTTACACAAGTTGGTGTTTTCCTTTCCTCTCATCTTCCTCGTTCTACATGGAGGTGCCTTAGGAGGGTGGTAGGGTGGTGACTGGGTTGGAGAAGGTGTGAAGGAGGAGTTGGATGTTCTGCTTTTACATACTACACTTTATGCTTTGCATTCAAGTGATCGTGAGTCGATGCACTCAAATTCAAATATAAAGTGAAAAAGAATCTGAAACGACTGTATTTCTTAAAATCAGGAGATTGACGTTGATGTTGTCGTAGTCATTCCTGCAGATGCACTGAGTCTTGCCTTGCAGAGGACGGTGATGACCCAGAAAGAAAAGGTGTTGGAGGCCATGCATATTACATGTGGTCCTCTGATCTGACTTCAGTCCAGGCACAGACGGTGGAGGACCTGGCAGGCAAGACTCTGGAACCTGGGGGGACACACAACAGAACATCCGTAGAACAGACTGCAAGGTTGAAAGGACTGTGCAGGTTTTCTCTTTTCGACTGCTAAATCTTTACTCCTGTTTAGTAAGAACGCACTTCCAGTTCAGTGAAAACACTCACAGCTCGTGTCATCTCACAGTTGGCGCCATATCTGACTAAAAGTGTGGCTGAGAGAACAGAATGAAAGCCCCCATTAGCCAGGGCCATCACAGCCGTCACCGATTTCTGGTGTCAGCGTCTGAGAGTCACATCCCAAGCAGGATTTTTGGGAGGTACTGAAGAGTGAATGCCAGAAATAATAATGTGACATCGAGCTTTTGTGCATCTGACCAAATGAAAGCCTAAGAAGAGAATTTATGGGAAGTCAGAGTGTGCGCTGCTTCATGAGCGCTTTTCTTTTAGAATGCAAATGACAGAAAAATTACTCATTATACCCACCATCAAACTATGAGTTTAATAGATATTGAGAATGCACACAGAAACTATTAAAATGACACCAGAAATATGGTTCCAATCAACAAAAGGCAAGACGTTCAAAGTGAGTCTTGAAAACTTTGACAAAAATGCTTTCATTGTGCTGGATCAGGAGGCTCTGAAACGCAGGGAGCGGTTTAACGCCTGGAGCTCTATCCTTTTGAGAGAAAACCATGTCTTGGGGAAAGCATTTTTTAGGTAGAGTTTCTTCTGTGATTTGAGTATGGCAGTGGACTTTGCAGAACAATGTAGGAGTAAAGTCTCAGAGCAAAGATTAACGAGAGCGAATGGGTCACTGAGTTGCTCAGAAAAATCTAGAGTCAGAGGGTGTGGTTTTGTGGAGGAGTGGGGCTTTAGGGGTCTGTCCTGGTCTTCACTGGGAGCTGGCCGTTCCATCTGAGGGTGTCCTCTCCCCGCCCAACAGTATGTGTCTGTTTGTTTCGTTCTGATTATTCTTATCTATGGTTTCCATCTGGCCGGGCCAGTTGTCGGTTTGCTGTCCTCATCCTGCTGGATTTTCAAAAGCATTTGGGAGAGCTGGTCACTCTCTCCTCCTTGACACGTTTTCTTACCTTGGTTTCTGTTGCGCAGAGGGTTTACCTGATGTTTTCCTCCTACGTTCCCTCTCAACGCACTTTGCCGACTGGGCCTCCACCACTAACAGACTCAAAATGGTGGTTTCAGGGCACTGCCATCTTTCCTCTTCTCTGTCTTCACCAATTCCCACGACCATGCTTAGACCCCGTGGCTTAAAATACCGTGTGCGTGCATGTGTGTATGTGTGTGCGTGTGTATGCGTTATGTGTGTGTGTGGGGGTGCACGTTTGTGTACACATCTATTTCTCTGGCTCCAGATTTTCCCCTGAGCTGTAGACTCAGAATTCCATTTACTAATTCTCTGCCTCCACTGGGATGTCCAATAAGCACTTCGAACTTCACATGGCCATAACAGAACAAGGGCTGTCCTAACCCCAGCTGCCCCTCCCATATCCACTCTGCTCTTGCCCAAGTCCCCCCTTGTCCGTGAATGGCACCAGCGTCCCCCCAGATGCTCATTCCAAAAACTTAGATGCTGTATCGGGTTGAATGATGGCCTCACTTGGATATGTCCGTGTCCTGACCCTGGGAACCTGTGAATGCGACCTTATTTGGAAGAGAGTCTTTGCAGAGCTGGCGTTTCCTGAGCCCGTGCCCTCACTGAGCGGGTGCCCTCACCGAGCCCCTCTTCCTTCCTTCTGCTTGCGTCACTCACTCCCTGATTCCCTCCATGCATCATGTGATCCCAAATCCTGTCTCAGGCTCTGCTTCTAGGAAACCCAATTCAGATGTGGATTTCTTTTTTATTATTATTACTACTCTCAAAATTCTTTTAGGAAAGTGGTTTTAAGGTTTTCACCAAAGTAAGAATAACTTTTTTTTGGGTAATTTTTGTAAATCAAATTTGGATTTAGGTAAGGAATAGATGTATTCACATTTAGATTTTCTGAAAATGCGATGGAAGACTTACATTAAAAAATGTAGATTTGACGATTATTTAGTTTGTTCAATCATTGTAAAGGAATTAAACTGAACAAGTCAGGTGAAAAATTTTGAGGCCTAAGTTATTTTATCTGATGCTTCTACATTAATGAAAGTATTTAAATATTTACTAAATGTCCATTTCAGGCAATTTTTCTTCTATTTTAATGTTTCCTTCTCTTTAAAATTGTGCTTACAATACTGTATTTACTTAGAAATTAGAGAATAAATCCTTGATGAGTAAGCAGAGGTTTAGCTTTGAATTATCCAGAGGAAAACATATTTTTCCTTTCTTTGCCCAAACATGATGCATCAATTTTCACTCAGGTCTACATGTCATAAAGTTTTTTAGGGAGGAATCTGGTAGTTATTTCACAGTTTCATCTGCACAGACTAGCTAAAGAGGAGCTATAAATTGAAAAACGAATTCTGTGACTTTGGCTTAATTTCTTCAAGAGCAAAACATATTCCATTTCTCAGTCACGGTTTTCCCCTCTGGTGATAATCTGTTTGCCAGTTTCTGTTATGCCGGGAGAACGCGTCTAGAGCAACCTGACTTAAAGGCATCCTGGGCTGGGTGTTCTTGCGCTGACCCAGGTTGTAGAAAATCCCAGCCCGAGAGGGAGGGGCCGCTAACCCCTCTGTGCCCCGGGGGTCTCGTCAGTGTGACTCCAGGAAACAGAGTTTGTTTAAGTGTCGGTGTCGGCCCGTCCCCTGCACCTGTGGGGCAGATCGTAGAGCAAGTGGGAGCCCACACAACAGGTGTCCGGATGTTAGCGTAAGTCACGAGAAAATGCTTTTAAGATATGTCTTATCCTTTTATTTCCCAACTTTGACCAATATCCCACTATAAAGACAGAATAGACAAATAAATGTAAAAGTATATGCCAGAAATGGCACCGTGTCAAGGACGGCCGAAGTTAGTTACAGTGGAGCATGTCTGGGGGTTTTGTTGATGGAGCAGCCAATTTTGGGTGAATAATAATATAAAGACAACATAATCCATAAATCATTTTATGTTTAATGCAGAAAATTTATATTTCAGACCTTTATTTTAACAAAATCACTTATTTTATTACAATCAAGATTGTCACTTAATTTATCTTGTGTTGACTAATTACGAAAGAAGGGGTCAGAGACCTTCAGGCTAGACACCTGTTTTGTAAATAAAGTTTTATTGGAACTCACCATGCCCCTTTCACAACACATTATCTAGGACGGCTTTCCAGCTACCTCCTCACAGTTAAGTAGCTGTGGCAGACACCAAAGCCTGCAAAGCCTGAAATATTTGTTATTAGACCCTGTACAGCAGACGGTTGGTAACCCCTGATTTAAAAGTCTAAACAGTAAAATGTTTTTGTATCCAAAGCATATCAAATTTTAATATAGTTCTTATCAAAAACACAAAGTAAATATTAAAAATAAAACATTGTTTACATTCAAATATGTTTCAAAGTTATTTTTCTTGTAAAATATTTCATAATGGCTAAAATGAAAAGGTACAATACATGTTGTTAATGGATATCAAATATTTAAATAAAAATGTTTTAAGTAAAGCTGAAACTTTAGAAGTTTTTGGAAAATTTTAAATTTGGGGGAATCTAATAAAGTATTAAGTACTTTAATAAAAATAAAATTATAATTCTAGTATTCACTGTTCATCTTGTCTCCCAGACAAGCTATTTCTTAATATTGTACAATGTTCCTCAGCGGCTGTGGGTCGCTGTGCAGACACTGAGCTAATTGGTAAGCACTTCTGGAAGGATGTCGGAACACGGAAAGGATCAGGAAGTCACGCGCAGCAGGACTGGCCTCCGAGGGCTGTTTCGCAGGAGCCCGCTGCATTCCCAGATGGGAAAGATGTGGCACGACAGTGGTTCTCAGGGCCAGGTACTGCGAGGGCAGCCACGTGTTCTAGAATCAATTTGCTTGTGTGTTTGTGGTGTGTAAGTCCCTCTACATCCATCTTTTGAACAATTTATTAATTTTATTAAGCTTCCAGGGCATTTGTCCTTTGAAAAGTCATCCCTGGGTCAAAACAGTAATTCATATGGAGGCAATTTTACATCTTTCACTGCATGGCAGTTGTTTTTAAAAAATCAGGAGTGCTGTTAACCAGCTTTCTCGAGGCGGCTCCTGGCTTTTTCTTAGTTTTAATTATCCTTTCTTTATTTCTTTATATGATTTAAGGAGGGGGAAAAAGACATATAAGGGAGAGAAATAAGCATCAGGAGTTCTTGTTTATGATCCTGACATCACATTTCAAATTTTATTTCCTAGACTGAAAAACAAACAAGAAAAATCCAGACATATTTGTATATCTCATACTTTGAGAAATCTTATCTCAAATAATCTAGGAAAAATAGCATCAACACTTCAAACCTTCTTCCCACCTCCATGATGATAAGCTGGTAGGGAACCTAACATAAGAGTCCAACCTCACAACAGACTAGATTCTAAACATAAAGAAAGAAAGAGAAATGAGTGTACCTATTTTTCCCAGTCCTTGCTTTTTCCATCTCCGACAACAGTTGGAGCAGGGTCCCCACCTGTCCTTCTATCTGTCCTCCTTCCTTTGTGCTCTGCCCCACACTCTCACAGATCAGTCATGCAGAAGGACAATTCTGCTGGCAGTATGCTCTGGCTCTGGAACTTTCTGTGGTTCCTGTCAGCTTCAGAGCCAAATGCAGACCGCTTAGCCTGACGGCATTCTGGATATGGCTTCCCCTCTCAGCTTCTCACACGCTGTATTGTCGTCTAATTCAGACATCACTTCCTATCTGTGTGCACAAAACACAGCCACTCCCAGCTCTCAGCATTTGCTCGCACTGCTGTCCACATGCCTGGGTTCGAGTCTGGCCTCTTGGTGGCTGGCTATGAGATCTTGTATGGCTGACCCAAGCCCTCTGAGCTGTAGTCCCGGAAGATGGAGATGACATCCTATGACCGAGAGCTCGGGATAATTCAGAACTCAGTATCCTCCCCTTATCCTAGAGGGAAACGTTCCAAATCTCCCAGTGGATGTCTGAAACCTCGGATAGCACCGAAGACTGTATATGCTATGTTTTTTTCTATACATACAGACCTATGA
The DNA here is from genome assembly GCF_021613505.1 of Equus quagga. Lineage (NCBI taxonomy): Eukaryota > Metazoa > Chordata > Mammalia > Perissodactyla > Equidae > Equus > Equus quagga. The sequence continues at coordinate 1,527,652 of NC_060275.1, forward strand.
TAAAGCTTCATTTATAAATTAGGCACAGTAAGAGATTCACGACAATAAGTAATAAAATAAAACAATTACAACAATATACTGTAATAAAAGTTGTGTGAACATGCGTGGTCTCTCTCTAAAAACATCTTCGTGTACTGGACTCACCCTTCTTCTTGACAGTGTGAGACGGTGCGATGCCTCCTGGCGAGGTGAAGTGAGGTGAATGGCGTAGGCCCTGTGATGTAGTCTTAGCCCACCACTGACCTCCTCAAGACGACATGTCAGAAGGAGAATCACCTGCTTCGCCATGGTGGTCAAGCGCAGATAACTGAAACTGTGGAAAGCAAAACCGTGGAGAAGGTTCTGCTGTAGCTCTAGACACATTCATATGTGCTCTCAATTTCCACTCTTCCTTCAAGGCTCAACCGGGATGACCTTTCTAAAATACAGCTCACAGGACACTTGCAGGAACAAACAAACAGCAACCGTTCCTCTCTCTGAGCTTGGGATGCGTGATGGCTGCGCCTGTTTCTGCAATAGTTACGACGTAAGGAATCGACTACAGGGACGCTTCTCATCTGTTCACACACACGCATGAAAGTGAGAGCTGTTTCCCATTGTGCCATTATTCTCTCATTGGAGTCGTTGGTGACGGTGCTTCTTTGTCTGAATCTTTTTAATGTTTCCACACAATTCCGTGTGATTTAAAGAAGCAGAGATGAAGGTAGCTACAGACGGTAACTCTCTCAGGCACAGAGACTGGTTTTGTACTTCATGAGCCAATATTTAAAAATTTATCCAAAGTAGATTTTTGAAGCTCTTAGATCCAATAATCACAAGGTAAACATATTCAAACCCTTTTGTCTGTCATTGGTGCTGCACCTCCCTTCTCCCCCCACCCCCTAAAACAGTGGGAGGAGATTGTCAGAATTTCCCCTCAGGCCAAAGGAAGCTCTTTCTCTTGGTTTGCTGTCCTCTCACTCGAGGAAGGATCTGGATTTCTGATGGCCTCAGCTTCCACTCGTGGCCATAATCCTGTTCCTGGTCACCATTCGGACAGGTAGCCAGACCCAGACGGGAGTCCTGGCACACCTCCTAACAACCAGCGTCACAAAGAGTTGCTTCTCCTAGCCAGGAGCTGGTGGCCTCTTCCCGCGTCACAGCTGACGTGCCATCCACCCTCCATACCCGGTCCCGGGATGCCCTTCCTTCCTGCAACTAAAGGCAGAAGGCTTGGCCTTGACCAATGGGTCTCATTGAGCTCCCAAGCCTTCGGGTCCAAAAAGGCAGAGTTGAGGTAAAGGGAGTGGACAGTGAGTCTGGGGAAGCCGTCCGTCTCGTTGTTCTGTTTCTTGTTCTGTTGTCATAGCTGGTCCTCCTGGTTAGCTGGGTGGGGAACGTACACAAAGTTATGCTCTGATTCGTATCTTCAGGACATTTCCAGCGAGATCATAAAGGTACATCAATAAACATATGTCAAAGTCAAATACAACACCAGGCCTGATTGACTTCAGTGGGCAGAGACTCTGGTGAAGGCACGTGTCGCCTGGGCCTGGCACACGCACTTTTTACTCCTGAGAGATGAGACTGCGTCTCAGAGGGACCGTTCTATAGCATGAAACAGGCTGTGGTCGCGGGGCCTGGCTCCCCGGAGCCCTATCTGCCGTACTTCCAGATGATTTTGGTGTTTCTTTTGCTTAGATACACAGGCCTCGTCTGTCCACAAGTGTCTGCAGCAGCATGTGGATGTGGTCGCGGGCCCCTGCATCTTCTGGGGTGGCTTCCTCTCGTATTCATTGCCACTCCTTTGAGCAATCCACTCTTCTAGGTTCCTACATGCAGTCACAAGTGGCCCGGGGAGCAGAACGCAAAGAGCTGCAACAAGCCAGGGGAGTCACCGCAATCACACACGTTTAAAAACAAGACTTTAAGTGAAGCTCAGCACTTCTTTTCCCCCCAGGATCTTCCTTAGATAGCAGATCTCACATCTTCTCTTGAACAACCTGAGGAGGCCAAGAGGGCAGTTGTTGCTCCCCATTTTGCAGACACAGAAAGAGAGGCCAGGGAGGGCCTAAGTGATTTTTCAAAAGACCACCTCGTAGGACAGTGGCAGAGACGGGCGCAGAACCTGGGGCTGTGATTCCTGCCTGGCCAGCTCCTCAGATGCAGAGGTGGAGTTGGGGGCAGGTTGGGAGGAGAGATGTCAACGCTGGGGAAGGCCAGAAGAGAAGCACGCCTTTCCGTAAATATCTGGCCTGGGACCGGTGGTGGTGGTCTGCTAATTGGGATCAAGAGGGGCTCATCCCAGAAACCCCAGCCCCAGGATCTGTCGCCATCTCGGGTCTGCTTGAGTCAGCCTCAGGTTACTGGGTGAGACAAGGCTGGTTGTTCAAGGCCAGCTCTGTGTGTTCCTGTGCCTCCATCAGGATCTAGTGGGTCTTGGCACCCCTAGTTTAAGCTCCATGGTCATGGAGTTACGTCTTTCTTCTGCGAAGGATGCTGGGGTCTCTGCTAGTCCCAGCAGGGCTGGACTTGGGGTGGGGGGCAATCCCAAGGCCTGGGCCTTCACCCTCCATCTAGAGCTGGTTTGCTGTGATGGTTTTCACTCCCCTTCCTCTGATTCCAACTTCCCCGGCTTGCGTTGTATGGAGTCTGAGTTCTTTGTACCGTCTTCTGTGATGCCTTGCACACACAGACCTGCAATCCCTGTTTCACTGGCGAATTCAGCATGTGCTCGGAAGGGTGCCAGCTTTCCGGGTGGTATCAGCACAGGCTGCCGTCACACTGATTATACAAGACTCGGTTGAGTTTAAAACAGCATATACTTACTGGACGTCGACGTGCACTCGCCTCCTCTTCCCATCGTCCACGTCTTCTAGGATAAAATCGTGTCTAAAGAGCATTTCCTGTGCCTTCATTTCCAGCGGAAGTAATCCTCCTACCTGCACGGATAATAGAAGGGAGGGTGAACTAGACCTCACAGTCGGCTTCAGTTGATAAGAAGTCACATTAGTAGATCAAATGGAAATAGTTTCTTGCTTAGGGATGTGATGCTGGGAAACGGAACCATAAGAAACCAAAACCACAGAGGCTCCCAATGGACACGACCTGGAGAAGCGAAATAAGCCTCGGTGGCGGTCAGGGGGGCTCAGCTGGCTCTGACAGAGGTGGGAGAGGAGGGTGCCGAGGACTCTGGGCAGGAAACAGACTGGTAGAGATTGGGTGACCTGTCGGCTGCAGGTCGGGCACAGGGCCTCTTCTCCAAGAGCAGGAAGGGGCAGGTGTCGGCAGAAGGAAGGAAGACAATCGGTTCAGACAGGAAAGTAGGCAAGTGAATGGTACCCATTTTAAATACAATCAGAACCAGAAGAAGGGAAAGTCCCGCTGACCTTGATTTAGGTCTGGCACCGTGATGTTTGTTAAAACTTCTGTCATAAAAGGACTGGAAAAATAAATCGGGTAGACATTCTTCTAAATCACCGCTGAGTTTCCCTGAGCCTTGAGCGGGCTGTGGAGACGGCCTTGTCCTGCTGTGGAGAGAGGCCAGTGCTGCGGGAAGGGCTCCTGATCGGCCTTTGCTTGCTCTCCTCAGTCTAGGAACCAGGATGTGGCTGGAGCCTTCGCTCACACCATACACACTGCATGGGGAGCTCTGGAGGAGCCCTCTGCCAGGTGAGCTCCGGGAACGGGTCCCCTGATGAAGCCCCTGGGAGGAGAGCGGGATGCAGGTGGCCACAGATGCCTAAGGGCAGCAGCGCCACCACCTGGCCCAGGGAGGGCCAGCACACATGCCCACTCTGGAAGTCCACTCTCCAACTGCTTACTGCTTTGGGAGTTGCCCAGACCACTCCTGCAGGTGTCTGGTGACCCGGCACGAGTCCCAGTGCCAGGAAGGGTGGCCACAAGTGAATGTAGAGACTCGAGGACTGTGTGTCAGGTAACAGCCGAAGAGACAGGCTTTCGAGGAGAGAAGTCCATGGTGGTCTGCTGAGGGTCAGCTGAAGGTGGAGGACCTCCCCTGGGCAGTCTGGATGAAGGTATCCTGGGGATGTTGTTCAGAGAGGCTGACAGGCTCACAGAGACACAACATGCTGGTCCACATGGCCAACTTCCAGGCTGAGGGAGCCAGAGAGGCCAGGCCAGTGGACACGTGGGGACAGAGTGAACCCCACCCTCCCATGACCTCCGGTGGAGCCAGCCAGGCCCAGTGTTGGCTGCAGTTTAAAAATGCCGCGAGGTCCAGCCCTGCAGCAGTGACGCCCTCTACATGCTAAAATGTCATGCCCTGCGGCTTGCCGTTTCACAAGTGATGACTAGAGCATGGAGCACTCAGTCTCCTTTCTCGGTGGGAGAGCAAAGGCACTGTCACAGCCCTGGTCCCGGTTCTGCAGAACCCTGTACTCTCCTCTTCCTGTGTGGGGCTGAGGCGTGTCTGTTTCACGGGGCAGCATGGAGCTGTTTTTGCCTAACGGATTTGCCTCCCTTTGGTGACATGTGACCCATTGTGTGTCCCTTCACAGTGGCATGTCTTCATGACCCGGGTGGTCATGGGATTAAAGGAGAAGCACTCTTCCTGTGGAGCAGGCCCTGTGCAGTTGGCCATGTCTACATGGGCCGCCTCACTTCTCCCACCCACTGGTGTTCTTGTCTCTGCGAGGCCAGAGCAGTTTTCTCCCGGGACAGAGCGCTGTCCAGGAGGAGTCAGGGGTGGACGCGCTCTGTCCCCTGGAGGCAGAACCTCACATGTCCCGCCCTCCAGCAGGTTACCTCCGTCTTCCCTTTTCATCTCCTGCTTTCTCGGTCTCCCCCACCCCCACCCTCTGCGAGAGAAGCTGGTATTTTCCATGTATTCAGCTACTTAGAAAAGAAGGTTCTATGAATATAAATTGTTAATTAGGATTGTTATAATTATTCTGTGTTCCACGCACATTAGTCACTTGAATCTTGCTCTTCTTAGCAGCAGAAGGAAACCAAAGAAAACAACGTGGTTTCTCTCATCAATTATCAAAGGGCTTGGTAGGTGTTATTACCATATGAGATGCAAATCAAGCATTGGCCTGGAAAAAATAAGACACCAGTCAGTGTTAACTGGATAATCATAAGAGGCCAGGACCCATGAGAGGGTTTTAGTAAGGCGATGAAATATCGTCCTTAAGCAGCATGACGGGGCACGTGGCCCTTGGACAGTGGGGGACGCCCCGTGTTCAGAGCGCAGACTCTGTCTTCTTATTTACGTGGTGGTCTCTGAGTCTGGCTGTAGTGTGCTGCCTCGTATCGTCTCGTCTTTTATGTATGAAACCCTTTATTCTACCAGGTGAACTACTTTTAGAAACAGCTTTGTTGAGGTAAGTGACATGAATAAACTACACATATTGAAAATGTGTAATTTGGAAAGTTTAGATGTAAGCATGTCGGTGAAGCCATCACCACAATCCAGATCATGAAAATGAACATTCACCTAAGTTCCCTCCTGTCGTTTTGCAGCCCACCCTTCCTACCCTGGCCTGCCCCCGCTCCTGTCCGCAGCAACCGCCAATCTAACTACACCTTAATTCTCATTTCCTACAATTTTACGTAAACGGAATCAGAGATACAAACTTTTTTTTGGTGTGGCTTCTTTTTACTCAGCAAAATTATCTGTGATTGCTTCATGCTGTAGCGCGTGTAAGCAGTCCGTTCTGCATCGCTGAGCCACATCCATTGGGTGGATGTACTAGTCTATCCTCCCCTGGGTGATGGGGATGGAAGCTGTTACAAATCAGACTGAAAGGAACACTTGTGTACCAGTCTTGTCGGACTTCCCTTGGGTGACTGCCCAGGGATGAGAAGCTGGGGCACATGGCAGTTGTATGTTTAACTTTTTAAGATGCCTCCAAACCATTTCCAGAGAGATTGTGCATTTTATGTTCCCATCAGCAGGGAAGGAAAGTTCTCGTTCCTCCGTGTCCTCAGCAACACTTAGCATGACCTCTTTTATTGTCAACCAACCGTCCCACAGGTGTGCAGTGGTGTCTCACTGTGGCGTTAATTTGCATTTCTCTGAGAACCAATGATGTTGAGCATTTGCTCTCTGTATATCACCTTTGGTGAAGTGTCTGTTGAAATATTTTGCCCATTTAAAAAATTGGGTTGATTCTTATCTTAATATTGATTTGAGAATTCTTTATTTATTCTGGATATGAGTCCTATGTCAGATATATAATTTGCAAAGACTTTCTCCCAGGTTTTATAAAAACTATAAAGCCATGGTTCTTAGTTTTCCATCTTTGTGACTATCTAGTAGGCGTTATATAGTATCTAACATGACAGAGCAGTAATCAGCGTGCACAGGGCAGTGTCCAGTGTGCATGTTCAGTGTCCAGTGTGCAAAACACAGAATGCAGTGTGCACATGCAGTGTCCAGTGTGCACATGCAGTGTCCACTGTGCACAATACAGAATCCAGTGTGCATGCGCAGTGTTCACTGTGCACATGCAGTGTCCAGTGCACACAACATAGCATCCAGTGTGCACATGCAGCTTCCCGAGTGAGCAGTGCATCCTCTGGTAGGGAATGTGGTGGGATGACTTGCACAGTCTCCAGGGCATCCATTTGAGTCTCCAAAGTCTGTTACTCTAAAGATCTGGACTAGAAGGAGAAATCTGAGACGCCAGTTCTGAGTGAACACTTTCAAAGCAGAGATTTCACTGGAATTGCCAGAGCATCTCCCTGGCCTCAGGAGGACCTCATCCGTGCTCGTCGTAAGGTGTCCACAGCTCCTGCTGGTGCCCGGAGGAGCCCAGGGAATGGAGGTGTGATGCTGGTGCCTCAGGGTTCTTTCCGTGATAAACGAATGCGAAACTGTATCCTTGGAGGGATCTAATGTTTATTTACTTATACTTAAAGCAAATGATTTTGTAGACTGAATAAGCTTTCATTCTGTGAGCTGAGCCTGACGTTTTTAGTTAACCATTTTGTCACCTTCAGACACCTCCCCCACACAGTCCTCCTTGAAGGGATGTTGCAGGCCGGTTGTGTCAACCAAGGGACGCCCACGGTCAGCTTTATTCAGCTTCTTGTGACCAGGTTCGGTAGAGCAGTTGGGCAGTGGCTCCATGGATGCTGTTTGGATGAGGCTGTTCCTGCCTGATGTCTGTGCACTTCAGACCAGCAGTGCCCCAGACAGGCAACGCATCAGGGAACGTGCCACAGGGCAGAGGCTGCTGAGGGATGCCCATCAGTCATCGCTGCATGAAGTCACTGCGGCAGGGCGTTGTGTTAAACAGAGTTGACATAAACGTGGCCAGTGACTGGGTCCTCTTACACCCTGAGACACACAGGGTGGGTCGTTTGCTGTGGTCACCGGCTTTACAGGAACACTCAGTGAAGCTGAATTTTGCTCCCACGCCCTTTGATCTGGGCTCCTGTGATGCACGGCACAGAGTGGGCGGCAGAGAGCGGGCAGAAGTGGTGGCACTGACCGAGGGAGGAGGAAGACGCCCTCGCCACCACAGACCACGTCCACCTTCTCCAGCCTTCGACTCCACCAGGAGTGTCGGGGAGGGAGCTCTTGTTCCATCAGCCCAGGAGGAGCATCAGGACCATGGGGCCATGGAACCCTCGCACTGATGCCTGGCTCGTTTTCCTCCTCCCTGTGTGTTTTCCAACGGTCTGCAAGACTGTGAGGCCTTCCGGGGAGTCGTCAAGCATAAGCACCTACATTTCCAGGAGTTTAACGGAAGGAAGGTGCCACCTGCAGAAATGTTAACCCGGCAGAGACACGGTGGTCATCGAGACCAACCCGGCACGTTCTCCAACGCAGCCGATGCTGGTCGGCACCTTGGTCTCTCTGACTCCAGTGGGTCCCTTCACTGCCGCGTGCTATTCTCTCTTCCCCTCACTTCACCCTCGCGGCTCTGCAGGCGGCAGCCGCCTCCCCTCGGCCTCTGCAGCCCCCCAGCTTCAGGTTTACTGTTGCTCTGAAGCGCTTTGTGCCGGTCTTTTGGAGAAAACCGAGAGACGGCTGACTCCACGGAGCCGAACAAGAGACGCACGGCTTTGACGTTCAGCACATGGCAGTGTTTCCTGGGGAATCTTCTTGACCTCTGACCTTCCCCAGGTGTTTCTGCTTTTTTAATTCTACTGCTAACAAATGAAACAATTATGTCATAAATTTGAGGTTTAATTCTCTGTAAAACAAAGTGCAAGCTCAAAACAATTATAAAAAGAAATAACGTTAGTCTCCCCCCTCATATGGTAAAAGAAATAAAAAAAAATTACAGGAAATTTTGAAAAACTTCTAAATGATCCCAATTAATACTTAGCTTAATAATCCGTGTCTCCTGCCAATATGTGTCCATATGCATGTAATTTGCATGTCTTAGTCCGTTAGTAAATGAATTTTAATTTTATTTTCAATAGTCTACAGAGTCTAAATAATTACCATTTATAATTATTGCAAAATATTTCAATAAGTAGATTTCCAATGATTTCCCTATTCTTGAATTTTCCTATTGTAGTTAAAAGTGCTATAAACATTTATATTCTTTTACCAAACACTCCTTGATAAAATGTCTGGAGTGGAATTACAGGGAAAAAGGATATCAGCACTTGTACAGCTTTTTTGATATGAAATGAGAGAAGAATAAACCTGAGGTGGAAAAATTGCACTTTAATCTCAAAGAGATATACTTATTAAATAACACAACATATTACTTCATTTTTCCATAATATTTATTGCTCATGTACTAAATGTGAGAAGTTCTGCCTTCCCACATGGAATAAGCCCGGCAGCACGTGGTGAGACACAAGGTGGGTCAGGCCGGATCCCTTTTTAAGGAGCTTCTGGTCCAGCAACTTCACCCCTTCAGGTGTGCACACACGCGTGTCCCATGCACGTATCTGGACATTTCTTTTCCTAGGAGCGCCACACAAGCACAACTCGCATAAGCATGGGCTGTGGTCCTGCAGAGGGCAGAGCTTCCAGACTTTGCTTTTAGTCAGCGGAAGGAAGATGGGTGGAGACAGTGAAGTTGAAGTTCGCAGTAGAATTTGGGGTGCAGTAGAGGCGGTGAGGAGAGCAGGGGCCGAGAGCGCTGTGAGGCTGGAGCAGCTGGATAGTTAGAAACAAGTAAAAGAATGACGAAGACAGGAGCTCTGCAGCAGGAAGAAGAAATGGAGGTGGTGCGAGAACACATGTATGCACAGAGAGAACAAAGTGTGAAGACGCCCGGGGACACACCACGTGGATGGTCTAACCCGGCAGGTTGGGGGGTGGGTGAGGGAAGGTCTGGGCCCTGGCTCTGAGGCTAAGGGCGGCCCCGGTCTGTACTATCTGATTGACAGGGCTCTCAGGGACGTTAGGAAAGATCATTCTGGTGGCAGGTTTTACGGAAAAGGAGGTAGGGTGGAGGCATGGAACACCGAGGGAAGACGAATCATCCAGAGGCATGCACGGGCCGGAGACCAGCTTGACCGAGCAGACATCGGCTTCTCTTCTACACCGTGGTCGTTTCACTTGGTGTGGCTGAGAACGGACGTCTTTCTCTGGGGGCAGCAGCCAGCTCTGCAGATGTGAGGCTGGCTCAGCGTCACTGGACACCAACAGAATATGGCAACCCCGAGTGTTCAAGAAAACACCCACAATTCCTCTTAAAACCAGCAATGGCGACAGTCTTGGAAAGCTTGAGCAGCAAACAACAGGAAGCTGTAAGTCCTCTTGAACTGGCCGCTGCGTATCAGCTGTAAAAGTGGCTTCCTGTTTATTATTCCGATTACAAAAGGAATTGTGGGAAAGTGTTGATTGTGACAGCCAGTCGTTCCTGTTCATATAACGCAATGGGATCTCCAAACAGATGCCAACCACCTTCAACTTTCATGAGCAACACCCGCAGAGAGAGGTGCAGTTGTAAATGCCCATGCAACAGGCTGTTTCATTGGTACTTTTTTGAAAGAGTAGAAACACAGCCCCTTCCACGTGCATTGCCCTTTCAATTCCGGGCCGGCTAAGACTGCAGTGGAAACCATGCTCTCAGGCCCTGCCCACAACACCAGCATAACATGGGAGCAAACACAGGACGTCAGGCCTTGGAAATGGGAGAGGAGTGGTGTCATCAGACAGAGCTGTGGCATTTCTGATTTTCAAGGCTCATAAAGTTATTTCCCAGAACTGCTTATGGAGGAAAATTCTGTTTCTAATAAGCGCCGTGCATCCCTGACTCACATTTTGGGATCTTCTGTTCAGATTATACGTATTGATATCGAGCATGTTTGTAAACACAGAAAATGCAGATGACCTCAGGTTCTGCACCCGGTGGTGCAACAGCCGCCTTTAGAACTCGAGTCTACCTGCTTTGTGTGTGGGGCCGGGGAGGGCGGAGGGACCAGTGCAGAACTCCGTGTCACCTGTCCTTTATGCTAATTATCTGTGTGACCTTGGGCCAGAGGCTGACCTCCCCACCCTTCACTTTTCTCATCCTTAGCCAGAATAATACTCACCTCAGAAGGCGTGAAAGTTACAGCAGATAATGTACCATATGTTGTAGAGCCTGCAAAAAATGAAACACTTAACACATATTAGCCGTTATTATTATTATATTGATATTAACTGCCATCCTCATTATATGATGTACTACAACGATTTCCAGTGAGACGAAATGCAGGAAAATCAGACAATTTGACTCTGCACGGAAGGCTGGGCTCGAAGGAGGCTGTCAGTGAGCGCCAAGCCTGGGGTTCCATCCTCCATGCACGGCTTTGACAGCCCACAAGTGTGGGCACTGGCATTGGTGCCAGACCCTGCGGCTCTCCGCTGAGGAGCGCCAGAGTCTCCTGAGGGGCTCCAGGAGACGTCTTTGCTTTGGCAAAGGTTGTGAGATGCCGACCGTGCACCCCTCCTGGCTGCAGGTGAGGTGCGAGCAGCAGCTGCTGGAGTGAGAGAAGAGACATCACGGAGAGAAACAGATGAAGAACAGCAAAACACCCACGAGGAATGGAGTTTAGCCTCAGAAACGTCCCTGTGTGTGTGCGCACGTGTGTGTGTGCACATCCCAGCTAAGGCAGCAGTGTTCACTCGCACACCCAGTAGAAACCAAATGGAACTCCCCCGGGTCCTCCTCACACCTCGTGCTGAGCGCCCCCGTCTGGGGTGGCCCTTTCTTAGCACAGACTAATATTTGATGACCCTGGCTGGTTTCCTTCTGTCAAGGTGGGGCAAGGATCCTGTGTCCTCTCTGCATCTCTGCCATTCTCTCCGACCTTCCTCTCCGTAAACTGCAGCTGGATGCCCAGGGGGACCCAAATCCTCACGCCTCCTGAGGTCACCCTGTGTCTTTCTAAACGCCTCTCGGAAGCCTTGCAGTGGACTGAGAGGGACTCCTTGTGCTGTGATTCTCTGGAACAAACTCATCACATTTCCCACAGCTTGCTTTTACCAATCAGCAGACACTTCCTCTAATGTCAGGCCAAACCTCGGGAGTACATGGGAGAAAGCCAAAAGCAGGCTGAGGAAGAGCAACCGACATTAGAGACGGTGCTGCCATCCTTCCACACGTCAGACAGTACAGGCTGTATCTTGCAGAAAGTCTATCAAGGAATCTGTTTTGATACACTTGATACAACAAATTAATCCCAAGAGGAAAACCTCTTACGATGTGGTTTTAACTGATTAGATGGGAGTTCTGGAAGATTCTTCATTGCCCAGGTGACATGGGGATAACTGTGAAATGGTGTCTCTCACTTGCTATCTGTGAGTAAATGTGGCCACAAGAACATGAATGCATGGGGGACAACACCGAGATGTCTCTGCTGGTTTCAGGACTTCAGTTCTCTTCACGAGGTCTCTCTCCCAGTCACTATAGGAGTTTCCAAGGGATGTCTTCAGAGCTGTGGTCCTCAGGACTGCAGTCTTCAGAGCTGTGGTCTTCAGAGCTCCGGTCTTCAGGGCTGTGGTCTCATGGCTGTGGTCTTCAGGTTTGTGGTCTTCAGAGCTGGGTCTCTGGGCTGTGGTCTTCAGGGCTGTGGTCTTCAGGACTGTGGTCTTCAGAGCTGTGGTCTTTGGACTGTGGTCTTCAGAGCTGTGGTCTTCAGGGCTGTGGTCTCATGGCTGTGGTCTTCAGAGCTGTGGTCTTCAGAGCTGTGGTCTTCAGAGCTATGTTCTTTGGGACTGTAGTCTCAGGGCTCAGGTCTTCAAGAAGCCACATTATTTTTCTCCTCCTCCTTGTTGATATCTTTCTGTAGAGGGTTTCACTGTCACACTTCGAATAGCCTTGCCTTAAAAAATGCTGCACGTTCATGTTTTATGGGCTAGTTTCCATTTTTGGCTACTGGTTCAAACTAGTGATAGAGAAGGATATTGCTTGTAGAGTAACGTCACTCCTTAAAGTAAGAGAGGCTGATTATCTCACTTGGAATGTGGATTCAAATCCATTCATCCTGAATGTTCCTAAATATTGGATTGTCGACTTGAAAAATCAGCTACATTTTTCTTTTAGGTAACCCAGATTATATTGGGTGTAAAATCTATTGGTTAGATTTGAAAATTTGATATTTAAGACTCAATGTAACATATTACTATGATTTAGGGACTTGGGGCACTCAAGGGAATCCCGAAAATCTGTGTAATTCTCTTTAGTGAAACAGTGTGTGTTCCCTTCTTTATATTAACTGACAGATGTGAACAAGCCACGCAGACAGACTACTGCCCAATGACCCCACTGCTCCAGGTGCCGAAGAGAAGCTGTTTCAGCTGAGGTTGATGGTAACTTCGTCTTACAATACTTCCTTCTCCATTGAGTTTTCTCCCTGATTATGTAACAGACAACTTTCAAAAAAATATTTCTACCTATGATCAAACTTTTAATTCCATGTGGGGAAAGGTATATACAGATGGAGAAATTCAACTTTCTGTGCCAAGATGGGGAGGACGCGAAGAGAAGCAGGGCAGCACGGAGCCACAGAGAGGCAGCAGGAGGGGACCCGGGATGGTGCCTTGGGAAGGAGAGGTCGGAGCTGGAGCCCGGCCTGGAGGGGCGCAGGGTGGTGCTGCAGCTGGGGCAGCTCCGCGTCGACCTGGGGTTTGGCTCCGTCTGAGGAAAGGCAGTCTGAGTCCGCCTGGGACTGGGACTCCCCAAACCGGGACTGCGATTGTGCAATCCCTTTTTGCAAACCAAAGGGAGGATTCCTAGATTGTACCAGAAAATATATTACGTTTTTATGGGTTTCATGTCTAATTGGCATGCTGTTATGGGAAAGGCTCTTCTTGTTTATCTGATGCTATCCACGTAGACGATTTAGGAAAAAGGAGACCCTTTCAAAGGAGAACAGTCTACAAGGCTGTGCGCATTTATAGTTCGTTTACAGTCTCTGCAAGATTAACCTCCGCCTGTTTCTCTGCCTCGCTTCTGCACCTCTTCTCATCTGGTTCCACTTGATCCAGACCCTGAGCCATCTCGGGACTGCGGCAAAAGTCTACCGAAAGGCTCAGTCCTTGGTAGCCGGAGTCCCCCTCCCCACAGGACTTAGGGCTGAGCCAGCAAGGTCTGGGATCAGGAGCACCGGGCGCACACCTCCCAGGAGGCACTGTCCTGCCAGTCGGATGGGTCCCTGTGTGCCAAGGATGGCTTGGCACGGTGTTCCCCTCACTCCTTTAGACTCTCCTCATTCGAGGCTCCATCATCCATTCAACAGGTGCTTACGAGGGTCCACGATGAGGCAGTCACTCTCCCAGGCATGGTGCATGATGCTGATGACACATCATGTGGCTTGGTCCTCATCCCCTGCTCTTCCTGTCCTGCCCGTTTTGAGGAACAATAAACTCCCACACCTGAAGCTTGGATTAGGACACAAAGGTGATATTATTTTTCATTTTAACTGTGAGATTAATGTGATATTATGGGTCTAATTAGTTTACCCTTATTAGCATGAAGATTCCAATAGGTGGAAGTTTAGAAGCAGAGATAACATTGACTTTTTCACAGGATATATAACCAGAGAATTTTGGAAATAGAATATTCTTACATGAAAGGGTTGTTAAGGTGATTGCCTTCAAAATATAATGTATATTAGGAATTAATGGCATAATATGTAATTTGGAGGAACTAGTTAATTTAGTAGAATCATTTTGTCAGAATTTCTAGGAAAATAATGCTTTAAATCTTTTTAAACGATCAAAACACTTTAAAATATTTGAGAAACATCCAGCTGTGTGGAGATTGCTATAAGAAATTAGGCTCAACCAGTTTTTTCTTCCTCCATTACTTACGTGCTCACGCGTGTACACACACACACACACACCCCATTGTGCTCACTCTAACCTTGAGAGTGCTATTAAAAACTGAAGTAGGAAGTGAATTATGTAATAGCTATCGCTGTCAAATTTCACACTTATTTTGTCAGTCCTAAAAATATACTTTTTTACTGTAGTTATTGCCACTGCTTTCAGACAGATAGAAAAATAGAAACTTACTAATAGAATTTCTACTTCTTCTTATTCCAACTTCACAGGTTTTTCTAAATCCCGTTAGAACATCCAGTAGTAAAATTTTTGCCAGACCGTACACCTTTCAAAGGTGACTTTTCTTTTAACCAGTGATTTATGCAATTGACTGCACTGTCATTTAATTAAAAGCAATGGCTCCTGTAAAGTGCATGGGAGCTGGATTCTGGATGCAAGAATCCCATCCGCTGCTTTCTCCAAGGCGACCAGTTGCACACAGAGACTGCGGCGCGATTATTCCGTCTCCGTATTCTGCATTTCTTCACGTGGCAACCCTGGCCCCTCGAAGGCAGTCCCTCCGGGGGGCATTCTTTGCTCGATTGATTATGACACTAGTTTGTTTATCCCAACATCTCATTTCAGTGGTGAGTCAGCAGGCTGCTCTTCAAATTGAGAACAGATACCGTACCTGCTTCTGCAAAGAGCAAGAGAACTGACCGTGTAGATTGGCATTGTTTTCCCTTTCAATTTTTAAATGGCTCCTAAGATCATAAACTGCCTGCTAAGCCTCTGTTGTTAGTTAAAGACCGCTATGCTGGTCAACAGAAAACTCGGTCCATGTCGCACTCACATCTTACAAACAAATTCAGCTAGGAGACATTTTTTGTTTAACATATGGATGCCAGATATCTGAAGGGTTTTCGGGGATTCCAACCTGGGAACATTTGCTGTGGTTAAGGCGGATGTCAAATCTGTGTGACGCTGAGAGTTGGACAACACCCTCAAAGTCGGCTTGGCGAGTCCCGGTGAGGTTCTGCCAGCATGCATTTTTTGTGGATGGCAGAAAACTAGTCTTGCTTTAGCATTCACTGTCCTCAGTTAGTTACCCTGGAACATTCCAGCCCCTCCACATCTGTACCATCCTCCTGATGGAGATGATCACATTATCTATAGACTGTCTGACTGGTTTTTAAGCTCATCTGCTATCTGCTAATCACAATCGAAAAAAGTCCAATGGAACTCTATTAATTTGTGGTTAAAACCCTTGGACAGACAGTGATAATTTGAGAAATAGTTTAGTTCCTCAAATTCCAGTGGTCTTCCCTGTCCACATTCTGCCTTGGGTTGGCTATTTTCTGTCATTCTGCTCAGATTGCATCTTGGTGCCTGGCGGAATCAGGGCCTCCTGCATTTGGGTAAGGTTGCCTCTTTCAAGGCTGGACCGACACGCAGACAACAAAGGTGGCAGCCTACACGCTCTGACTAAAGGGGAACTTAATTACCCACACACCCAAATATCTCCCTCATTAGCCTGCCAAGTTATCAAATCTCGCTGCTGTAGGTAAAGCCATTACTCCAGAAGACCCTATTTAAAAACATAACTACTAATTAGGAGGAGTGATAAATTAACCCACTGGTATCTGTTATTACATTAGCATGGCAGAGCCCTGAGTTAATGAGTTGCTGCAGTATGGTTTTGCTGCAGCTTTATGAGGATTATGATGGAATATAAAAGTTTATGTCCATTGTTTTCTTGAGATTAAAAAATCCAATGTGTCATTGAGAAATTGTGTTTGGCTGTAGTAGAGTAGTAGAGACCCAAAATAACCATGGCTTAAACAAATTGGGGGTTTGTTTTTCTGAGATGAGCAGTTCAAGGCTGACGTGGTAAGTCCACGGTATCTCAGGCTCCTTTTATCTTTCTGTTCTGCCATCCTTAACACATGCTTGCTTTTCATCCTCAAAGTTCCTCCTGCTCACAGTATGGCTGCTGATTTCTTGCCATCATTTTCACATTCCAGGTAGGAAGGAAGGAAAAGAGGAATGAAGCCCATTTGAGTGATTTGCTTTTCTGGAAATTCTATCCCATGACTACAAATTGCATCTTACTGGAAATTCCCACCTAAGTGCAAGAAAGGCTGGAAATAAAATATTACGCTGGGCATGTAGCCATTCCAAATAAAATCAGGAAAGAAAGAGGAAGTGAATACTAGTTGAGCAACTAGGATTTCTGCCACAACAGACAAGTACAGATTCAGCTAAATAAATTTGGGAAGGCTTCTTCTGATTGGGGACCATCGTTTGGAGAGCAGAAGCTGATCTGATTCTATTCACGCTGAACACAGAGGGACCGACACAAAGGTTCCTGCCTGGACGGACTGCGAGGGGAAGGCTTTCTGACCCGGAATGTCGAGGCCTGCCTCCTCCTCTTCCCGCGAGAACAGGCGAGGGGGGGTGGTGCCTAGCATGGCTCAAGTCACCTTCAGCAGAAACCACACCAGGACATCGCGAAGACTTGCTCCCTACAGCCTCTGCAGGCGGCTGGAGCGAATCCGTCCTGTGTGACGGCCAGGAACCCCAGGCCACCGTTGTGCCCACCGTTCTCCTGCAATCCTGCTTTTGTGTCTTAACGTTTTTGAATCCTCTCCTTGTGACCATCACCAGAGTCGACCAGGTCACTGGTAAGATTTACACGCGACAGAGCAGAGAAAAGAAAAAGCCTGAGGCATGGAGCCGCCGGGACGCGGCAGCCTCCCTCTCCAGTGGTGTTTTTGCGCACACACCAGCTCTCACCAGATCTGATCAGCAAGACGACCTGCAGTCACGTGACCCGGAGACTTGGAATTACTGGCTGCCAGTGGAGATGGTGACGTTTCACCCAGGAATGCCGGGAGTCTGGGCATTTTCTCGTTTTCCTTCTGAGATGAAGAGGCTTAATAGACATTTGTTCTTTCAAATGGAGTCTGAATGCTCCGACCTGTCTACACTGGAGAGCCCCCCTTACCACCCATCTCAACTGTCTATACTGCAGAGTTTTTCTCACTGTCCCTCTCAGCTGTCTACACTGCATAGCTTACTAACTACCCATGTCAACCATCTACACTGCAGAGCTCACCTAACTATCCAACTCTTCTGTCTACAGTGCAGGGCTCACCTTACTACCCATCTCAACTGTCTACACTGCATAGCTCACCTAACTATCCAACCACTCTGTCAACACTGTAGGGCTCGCCTAACTATTCATCTCAACTGTCTACACTGCAGAGCTCACCTTACTACCCAAGTCAACTGT